>NW_026898914.1:0-64465 GCF_033153095.1 Gastrolobium bilobum
TTGAATTTCACATTTTCACAAACATAGTCTTCATTAAAAACTCTTCCCACAGCCGTAACAATACGCATAGGAGTTTTCATTTTTATCACATGCAGACCAAATGCTTCAGCTACATAATCAGCAATAAAAGAATGCGTGGCACCAGAATCAAACAAAACACTAAGCATTTCATCACGAATAGAAATCATACCTCGCACCAAACTAGCTGACCTCTCAGCCTCTTGCTGAGTCACTGCATATACTCGGGCAACTGGAGGTGGGAGATGTAGAGATGGTTCCTCAACCACAATAGGAGCCGGAGTGGCTTGAATAGTAGAAACCTGTCCCCCATTAAAGGGGCAGTCCCTAATAAAATGCCCAGGTTGGCCACATTTGTAACACAGTCTTTGCTCTTTTCTGCAAACCCCTGCATGAACTTTACCACATGTAGCACATAGAGAAGCAGGCTTAATATTTCCAGGCTTAGAATTTCCCGCCTTTTTGAACTTACCATCAGACTGTCTAACCTGCAACCCTTTTCCTTTAGAATTTCCAGAGGTGTTTTTAGGACCAGAATTAGGAGCAGATTGGTCCTTATGCTTCCTTCTGTAATATTCTTGAATATTTTTACACTTTTTAACAAGTGCAGCAAAAGTATCAAATGAGTCACCTGCAAGTTTTTCAGAGATGTTATCATGTAATCCTCTATGAAATTTAAAAATCAAGTCATCTTCTGTAGGTGGAGCTCTCTGGAAATGAGAGTATTTGGCCAGCTTATTAAACTTATTCAAGTATTCATCAATAGACATCTGACCCTGCTTTAGTTCTTCAAATTCACCCTTCTTCCTTATCCGGGCTTCAGCCGGAAAGTATTTAAGCAAGAATTGCCTTTCAAATAAAGGCCAGGTAATAGCATAACCCTGACATTCCAAGGGCAGACGGGTATTTCTCCACCAATCAGCTGCATCATTCTGCAACATATAAGAAGCATACAACAATTTTTGCTGATCATCACACTCCATGACAGTAAAAATGCGATCCAATTCTTCTAACCACTGGATTGCAGCAATAGGATCAATGCCTCCTTTATAATTTGGTGGTGCATGTTTTCGGAAGGCATTTAGCATTCTTTCTCTTTGCTCTCTATTAGTGGCTGGTTGTGCCACACCACCCCTGTGACTAGATTCTTCATTCACATCATTATTTCCTTCACCCTCCACAACAATGGGATTATGAGGAGGAGGAACAGGCTGTTGTGGTTGTGGCTCAGGCTGTGGCTGTTGCAAAGGCTGTGGCTGTGGACCTTGCCCACCCGCCCTCACCTCAACCAAGAGTAATCTCATCATTTCAATATTCGCCATTCTGCTTGCTGCCATCATTTCTTGATTGGCCAACCTATTAGCCTCTAACAGATCTTGATTTGCTTTCATCATCACTTCTAGCTCTCGTTGCCTACCTGCAGCCATATTTTGTTGCATCTCAGTTAAGGCCATTATCATTGGATCTGGCTGTGAAGTATTTCCCCGCTGGTTTAGTCGGGGTCTAGCCAAATCTGCTAATATTGGATCGGTCGGGTCAATAGGAGGATCAGAAGTCCTTCTTGGGCGAACCATAATTCTGCATATTTCACACAAAGGAATGAGTTAGCTACGCTCACACTCGGTGATCAGACATGCATATCATAGTATTCCAAGAAAAACTCAAAAATATAACAACCCGAACAGTTCATGCAATATTTCACAAGCTCTTCTACAGAAACTGCTCTGATACCATAAATGTAACATCCCCGTCTCGAGCCGGTTGAATTAACATACATATGATAAAACAGAAAACAGCGGAAGACTTAACTTCTGAAAATACGAGCTAACTTTTTTTTTTCTTTTTAAATTCTCATTCGTCGTAAACGAAAATCGGGCAGAGTTTCCTCTATAAATCGGACAACTGGGGATTTTCCAATCCCTCACAGAAGCATTTCCTGATAAACAGTTTATACAAATATAATCAAATGCCCATCCATGGGCGCATGCATAACTTGGCTCAGTGCCACTATATCTAACAGCATGCAATCCAACACGTAAACATATCTGAATACTACCTCATCATATAACGTGCCTGAATACCCAAATGTACATGCATCAAAGCGACAGACATGTACAAAACATATACAGGCCATATACACAATAAAGGATCAATATCATGATCCATCAAATGCGAAAATACTAAAATACATCAAACACTCCAAAAAGGTAGTAGCCTACAGCCACTCAAAATCCAATCTGTCAACTGCCTCAGCCACGTGTCGTGTCCCTGCCTAGAGAGGACTCACCGGGAATCTGGGCACCTGAAAATATGTCCCCAAAGAGGGGTGAGATTACAAATCTCAATAAGCTCCAGGTTTATAGAGAATTCTCCATACCCCTGGCTCACTCCTGCATGAAAGTCAGATACAGAGTATACAAATACAACATATAACAGATATCATAACAGAACATAGCATATATCCATATCATATCAGAGATGTGCGCCGTCATTCCCAAGGGAGGACCCCAAGCGGAAATCAACGCACGTGTTCCCGAGGGAGGACCCCAAAGCGGAACCAGACATATCGGAGGCGTACACCATCAGTCCCGAGGGAGGACCCCAAAGCGGACATCCGGGTACTATACAATCAATGGCCAGAGATTGTTACAGAAATCATATTACAGAAGTCATATCAGAGCAAAACATATCATGTTATCAAATAACTCTATATGAATGCATCTATACAAAGCATCTAAATCACAATCATACAGTCCAACCATAGTTCACTACCCATGGTGGAGCACTCAAGCAGGAAAAGACTCCTTAAACCTAGAGCTTACCTCTTGAAGCTTTACCAATACGCTTACTTGTGGAACAAGTTACTTTTATCGCTTCAAGAGATTTCTGATCCTTCTCAATCCCTAGGCACACCTAGAGAATAATTTACAATGCATCAATAAAATGATGCAATACCATAATTATTTCATAAGCATACATTTTATCGCTTATTTTCCTTTCTTTGCATTTTTGCCAATCCTATGCCAATACACAAGTCTAGACCTCTTTATAACCGTTGGTGTTCTTTAATTTAATCAACCATTCCCTTAGGAATTTTCAACATAAATCATGCTATTTTTCTTCAAAACTCATCACCTTTATACAATTTATTACAACACATTTTATTTAAAATAAAATGTACAAAATATATCCCTAAATACCCTATAGGTCGAATCCTACAAGGGGAATTTCCAAAGATCCTTCTCTTTTACAATACATTTTCGTTACTTCATTACAACTTGCAAACACCTAGGAATGCTTCCACTAAATTCCTATTTTGAGTTTAGACACCAAGTCCTTTTTACTTAGGCATTCTTACTAACTCATCCATTTTCACTCATTTCCAACACACTATACCTTCACAATACATAATATAATTTTTTCCACAATAACTCCTACTCACTCCATGATGGCCGAAACCTAGGAGGAAGATGCAATAGGGCTTTTAAATTTTTATATCACATGTGGATGCTTACTCAACACTATAACTTCCTAAACAACAATAATCCATCATAAATTTCACATTCTAACACCAATTATTTCCCAACAAAATATGCTCATCATTAACAAGACTCAAATCACCAAAAATATAACCATAGGGTTAGAGGTTTCTTACCTATAGTTGCCAACCCAAGCTCCAAGGAACAAAACCCAAGCTTTTCTCACTCAAAAACCCCACTTTTCCACAATGATGAATAGTGTCACGAATTGGGGGTGAGGAATATTTCTCTCTACAAGCAAAACCAGCCCAAACAAAGCGGTGGAATGGATTCCTTGGTTGATTTCCTATGAATTTCGTCTATGGACTTAAGGATTTGGTTGAGTGTGGAGGGAGAAATCAAAGGAGAAAGAAAACTTGAAAACCTAGCCTTCCATGGAGGAGAGACTCGGCCTTGAGGAGAGAGAGGGAAGGTGAGCTGATGTGAATAGTAACTTTTGGAAGGAAACTTAAGTTATAAGCACACGTGGCTTTCTCAATCGGATGTTTTTCTATCGCGTATTTTAACTTAACGGACCCGGAACTAACTTATATCTACGGAGATATTTTTATTTTTCTAAAATCATTTACATTAATTTTAATTTGTTACTAAACAATATTCATAATTCACAGTATGGTTTTTGCACCGTTTTAACGAAATGCACTGTGAATCACTAACTGTACTTCGCTCACTTCTGAACTTAACTTATAAACTTATCATTTTCTTGGGCCTATTTTGACTTGCTTGGCATATATTGGACTTTCTTATTCTTATTTCATCAATTATTTATTTCTGGACTCTACCGGTTGCTTAAACAGCAGTACAAAATACCCGATAGAAACACTATTCACGAGATTTTCACGGAAAGTGCCAGACTATACAATTTTTCGTTCTGAACTCATATTTGTCGTCAGAATTATCAAATTATGTCTCTAAAATTATTTTGCTCTTTTTAAGCTCTACCATTTAATTCACAAAACTGTAAATTCTCCGGCAGAACGCACTGTTCATAACATAGTCATGATTACAGTCAAAATACTCGAAATCGCTCACTGAATCTAATTATGGCATTTAAATGCTTAAATTAAATCTCTAACTAAGATTTACCAGTTAGGGTCATTATACTTAACATCCATATAGTTACATAAGATGACATAAGTAATTGCTTCAGTGGAAGACTTTATTTGCATTTCACCATTACCAGTGTTGTAATGCCCCGTCTGCAGCCGATTAATTAACATTCATATGATAGTAAGCGCAGCATGCTTAACTTAATTAATGCGGAAGCTAACTGAATAAAGTTTCTCTTTTTTCCTTATGTATTGCAAACCTTTTCACTTCCATGGCCAAAATAAAATGAACAACATTTCCTTTGTATTTTGGACCACTGGGGATAATTCTCATCATGATAATCTTAACCTGATTGACAGTTTAATATAATCCAGACATAAACCATATTATCCAGCCATCCATGGCATAGGCTATCTCATAATCATATTATCTCAAAATAATGTCCATGATGTTACTTATATAATTACATCAAATAAACAAAAGAGATGCAATTAAATAAGTAACATAGACCTAAGCATGCATCACTAATAGCATATACAGACTATCAACAAGCATAGACATCTCCTATGCTCTCAAAAAAATACATGGCACATACAACCCAAAATAAAGTATCTCAGGTACAAATCTAAATATCCGTAAGACCCTGACAATCATGTCAAGTAGTATCTCTCATCTGCCCTCATCAGCTCCTGTACCTGAAATTGTAATCCTTATAACGCGGGGTGAGATAATATAATTACCTTAGTAAGCTAGGGACCCTTGGAGGGCTCCTCCACCCCTAAGCTCACTTATGGTATAAACACAGTATAAAAATCCATGCATGCATCAGAATATGTTTGACAATGCAGTGTGCAATAATATAATCCTGCTGGCCAGAGAATATAAAAAGTATGCATTACGCAAGGAAACACCATCTTGCAACATACCGTATGAGGAAACACCGTCTCATACTATGCATATGGAAACACCGTCTTATGCCTCAGACAAGAAAATATTGTCTTGTGTGGCACACAAACATACATACATATACATGCAACATATAACATTTCATATCCACATACCATATAAAACTACCATCCTCCCTCAGAGTCTGGTGGAACAAACAGGGGATTAACCCCAAGGACCGAAAGTTTACCTGACAAGCAGTGTCCTCCAATAATTCTCGTGTCCACAGAGTCACGATCTCTCACAAAATCACAACCTAGTTCCAAGATGTGAAGACAATCAATATTCCTATATACCGGTCTACCACATTCAATTTTCAAGACTACACATAAAGACACCTATACTTGATTTTGAGTCCAATTTATCAAAGTGTTCTAAACGGCCATTTCATAATTTTTCCTTTTACAGGAACCAATCCCAAGCATATTTAACAAAGGGACTCACCTACAAATCACCCTCCAACTACTCGTACCATTTAATTTTCGAGATTGACATATAGCCAAAAACCATGATTTTCTATAGCTAGAGAAACGATGATTTTTTTTTTTTTTTGTCTTTCATTAAGAAGCAATCCTAAGCATATTTAACAAAGGAAGCTATATCCAAATCACTCTCTAACAATCCATACCATCAAAACCCCATTTATACAACCCTAAACTCATGCATTTTGTCCAAAATCACAAGAAGGAGTTGGGGTAATTACCTTGGGAGCCTCAAATCACTAAATAGAAGACAATCCAAGCTTCCAACAAGGTCACAACCCTTCCTGTAGCTTTAAATCTGAAAATGGCAGCCATGGGTCCTTCAAAATATGTTTCCCTCTCATTCAAATGTAGCTACCAAGTTGAAGGGATGAGGAAGAGGAAGGAAAACAAGATGGAGAGAAGGAATGAGAGTGATTTGTTTTGATTTCCTTAAGGTTTTGACTGAAATAAAATGGAAGAAAAAAAATGGAACTTTCCTTCAGTGAGAGACAGAGAGCGTCGCGGGAGAGAAAGGAAAGAATGAGTGAAAATGAAATTAGTTTGGTGCTTTAAGTGGCACTTTTATCTAAATAGGTATAAGTTTATTTATCTCGCTTACTTAACTCTCATTCTGGCTTTGCACACTAGTCCAAAATATTTTTGTGGTAATATTTATAATTTTACTTTTCACTTTAGGCTTTGTTTGGGAGTTGGAGGGGAAGGGAAGGAAGGGGATCCAAGGAGGAGGGAGGGGAAGGAAGGGAAGGAAATTGGAGGGTATTCCCTTCCTTTGTTTGGGAGTTAAAAAATGGTAAGGGAGAAAAATGGAGAGATAAAGAGATAGTTTTACCATTTTAACCTTTTTTAAAAATTAATATCGTTATTATACTTTACAAATTAAATTAAATTTAAAATTTCTAACAAAATTATTTATATACTTTTCTCGCTACTAAAAAATATCATATTTTCAATATCAAAAAATATATATATCATATTTTCATCAAAAGTTTTACGTTGCAAACAAAAAAAATTTCATCGAAAAGCGACGAATTTTTTTCTCCGATGAAAATTTTTACAAAATTTTTTTTGACAGAAATGTGTTCCTTTAAAATTTTTAATAGAAATATTTTTTAACAAAAAACTTGACGAAAATATTTTTCGTCGAAAATTTTCGATGGAATTGTGTTTCGTTAAAAATTTGGCGGAAATTTTTTTGTCAAAAAGTTTAACGAAAATGTTTTCATCGAAAACTTTCGACGAAATTTGAATTCTATAAGAATTTTGATGAAATTTTTTTTCGTCACAAATTTTTGATGGAAATGTGTTTCATTGAAAATTTTGCTGGAAATATTTTTCGTCAAAAATTTCGATGAATATGTTTTTTTGTGAATTATTTTGACGAAATGTAGATTCCGTAAAAAAGTTTGACAAAAAAATTTTCCGTCAAATTTTTTTACTGAAATGTTTTTACTCACAAATTTTGATGGAAATATTTTTCGTAAAAAATTATTACGTAATTATTTGACATCAAAACTTTTCAATGGAAATGTGTTTCGTCAAATTTTGGAAGAAAATATTTTTATTGAAAGTTTCGACGGAATTTAGATTCTATCAATAATTTTGATTGAATTTTTTTTTTGTAAAAAAACTATGTCATTGATTATGGCAAAATCTGGTTTCGTCTCTAATTTCATCTTTAGTTTTGACGAAATTTTTTTGACGTATATGATTTTCATCAAAAAAATTTATCACTATTTTTTACGAAATATTTTTCATCGATAAATTCTGTCGGTATTTGAGATTTTTCTAATAATGTCACATTTAAAAATGATTAACATTATGTAGTTTTTACATTTTAATACTAAGGGTAGATAAGTGATTTTTGATATTTTTTCCCTCAAACCGCCCAAATTGGGGGAACTTAAATTTTAAAAAGAAGGAGGATTTTGGAGAGTTTAGTAAAAACCTCTAATTCCTTCCCCTCATTTTTTTAACTCACAAACAAGGGGAGAGCTTCCTAAAACCCTCAATTCCCTTCCCTTCCCTTCCCCTCCAAAAACCATCTCCCAAACAGATCCTTAAGGTAACTTTGTTTACCCACACTTTTACCCCTTAATTGTCATTTTAACTCCTTTTTCACCAAAGGTGACTTTATTTCTTTTTCTTCTACTTTCCTTATAATTATTCTTCAATAACATGATTAAAATCGTTAATGCATAATTAAATCCACAACTACATGTAAGGGTTATTATAAGTGTAATTGGGCGAGTAAACTTTTTCTTTTATTTTCTTTTTATATATATATATTGTCACGCTTAATTCATTATTCAATCTATTAATTATTATCTGTACAGCCTCATACCTGTATAGTGTTCTTAATTATTTTTCGTGACTCATAATTAATAATCATAATATCTAACTTAACTAATTACAAATCATGAAACTGAATATACATCATATATTATACTGTATTATCTTACTTACTTTTTCATAGGCTACATATGCCTACCAAAATGAATTTCAACTATAACATGCATATTATCTAATCATATCTCCAATACATACAAATACATCAATACATAAAACTATTGAAAACTACTGCAACTGTATCTTTTAGCCACTCTCTATTGGCCTCTTGCCCTGAGGTGTGTGTATAATGACCCCCATCGGGTAAATTTTAATTATAGATTTAATTTAAGGATTCAAAGGTCATAATTAGATTCAAAACGTAATTTCAAGTGTTTTGACTGTAATCATGACTAGGTCATGAACAATATCTTCTGCCAGGTATTTTGCATTGTTGTGTAGCAACCAGTAGAGCTTGAAAATGAGCAAAATGAGGTTAGTGATCTAATTTGGCAATTCTAGTGCCAAATATGAGTTCAGAATGAAAATTTGTATAATCTGGCACTTTCCGCGAAAATCTGGTGAATAGTATTTCGCCCGGGTATTTTGTATCGTTGTTTAAGCAACCGGTAAAGTCCAGAAGTGAATAAATGATGTAATAAGTATATAAAAGTTCAATATATACCAAACAAGTCATGATAGACCCAAAAGTGATAAGTTTATAAGATTTAAGTTTTCGTATGTAAACAATGTACAATAAGTGATTCACAATGCATTTCGTAAAAAACGGTGCAGAAACTGTATGCCCGGCCACTTCAAGAATCAATGACTATCCCCACACACGAGACTTTTCAGTGTACTTTTTCCTCACTTGCACACTTCCTGGGAAAACATCCTAGCAGGTCACCGATCCTAGAATTGCCCCAAGTCAAGCACGCTTAACTATGGAGTTCTTCTGTTCTAGGCTACCGAAAAGTAGATGCATCTTGTTAGTATAGATAGTAGCAATTAATTCTTATAAGCTATCTCAAACTGTGCAGTCTCACACCTGCACAGTCTTTGGAATCCCTCTCTTTCGGGTGTCAATTCGATTCATTCATGCATGTAATCCCCTGCTGGAAGCCTGTCAGGAGCCGCTCCTTGTCCATGCCCTTTCACACCGGCGATCACTCCCCTCCCTCGTCATCGCTTGGGATGTTACATGCCCACCAGCTTCCACCTAGTTCGTCCTCAAACCACACCGTACTGGAAGAGAGGCCCTGCTTTGATACCACTTGTAACGCCTGGCAACTTCAAGAATCAACGGCTATCCCTACATACTAACACGAGACTTTTCAGTGTGCTTTTTCTTCACTCGCACACTTCCCGGAAAAACTTCCCAAGAAGTCACCCATCCCAGAATTGCCCCAAGTCAAACACGCTTAACTATGGAGTTCTTCCGGTCCGGGCTACCGAAAAGTAGATGCATCTTGTTAGTATAGGTAGTACCAATTAATTCATATAAGCTATCCCAAACTGTGCAGTCTCATACCTGCACAATGTTTGGAATCCCTCTCTTTCGGGTGTCGATTCGATTCATTCACGCATGTAACCCCCCACTGGAAGCCTGTCAGGAGCCGCTCCTTGTCCATGCCCTTTCGCACTAGCGATCACTCCCCGCCCTCGTCAGCGCCCGGGATGTTACATGCCCACCAGCTTCCGCCTGGTTCGTCCTCGAACCACACCGTAATGGAAGAGAGGCTCTGCTCTGATACCACTTGTAACGCCTGACAACTTGCAAGGATCAACGACTGTCGTCACATACTAACATGAGACTTTTCAGCGTGCTTTGTCCTCACTCGCACACTTCCCGAGAAAACTTCCCAAGAGGTCACCCATCCCAGAATTGCCTCAAGTCAAGCACGCTTAACTATGGAGTTCTTCCGTTCTGGGCTACCGAAAAGTATATGCATCTTGTTAGTATAGGTAGTACCAATTAATTCTTATAGTTCATTCCCATCTGCACCGTCCCATACCAGCACAGTCTTTGGAATCCCTCTCTTTCGGGTATTGATTCGATTCATTCATGTACCTCCGTCGCTGGAAGCTTGCCAGGAGTCGTTCCTTGTCCATGCTCTTTCGCATCGGCGATCACTCCCCGCCCTCGTCAGCGCCCGAGATGTTACATGCCTACCAGCTTCCACCTGGTTCGTCCTCGAACCACACCGTACTGGAAGAGAGGCCCTGCTCTGATACCACTTGTAATGCCCGACCGCTTCAAGAATCAATGACTATCCCCACATACTAACACGAGACTTTTCAGTGTGCTTTTTTCTGACTCGCACACTTCCTGGGAAAACTTTCCATGAGGTCTGGGAAAACTTCCCATGAGGTCACCCATCCCATAATTGCCCCAAGTCAAGCACGCTTAAGTATGGAGTTCTTCCGTTTCGGGCTATCAAAAAGTAGATGCATCTTGTTAGTATAGGAAGTACCAATTAATTCTTATAAGCTTTCCTAAACTGTGCAGTCTCACACCTGCACAGTCTTTGGAATCCCTCTCTTTCGGGTGTCATTTCGATTCATTCATGCATGTAACCCCCCGCTGGAAGCTTGTCAGGAGTCGTTCCTTGTCCATGCCTTTTCTGAAAGATGCCTTTTGTAGGCCATGAACATAAAAGAGGGAAAAATTAAATTTTTTTATGCAGAAGAAGCAACCTTTTCCCACCCTCAATCATGTTTAACCCATGAATCATGCAATAGACATGTTAGGGTTTAAAGTAGATACCTTTATTCAGATTATTATTCCTGATCAAATGTGTTCTTGATCAATTATTCAAACTTGAAGAACACATGTCCTTCGATGGAAATTCACACCACCTTGTTGTCTTGTAAGAGAAGAACACTTCTTTGAATGCCCAATCTCCTTCAATAGAGGTTGCTAGAATCAAGAGAAGAATAGAGATTGGGTAGTGCCTTTGGTTATTCCAAGAAAGAGATAGCCGCCACACTGATGTGTGTGTTGGCTAAGGTTTCATTGGAGAAAATTAGAGAAGAAGAAGAGATACAAAACTAAGGAAGAAGATGGGCTATATATAGAAGTGACGACTCATTAACCTAAGACTAGGTCAAATCAGCGCCCTCATTAAATCTCAATCTTATTGGGTAATTTCCTTAATTTTATCCAATCAGTCCAATTGATTGGTTTCCCAAATTTCAGCAAATTAATTTAATTAATTGGTTTCCTTAATTTTATCCAATTGATTGGTTTCCCAAATTTCAGCCAATTAATTTAATTAATTAGTTTCCTTTAGTTTCGGTCAATCAATTCAATTGATTTGTTTCCCTAATTTCAGCCAATCAATTTAATTAATTGGTTTCCTTTAATTTTGGTCAATCAATCCAATTGATTTGTTTCCAATCAATCTAATTGATTGGTTTCCTTTATTTTCTCCAACTTCAATAAATCTAATTTAATGACTATATTTAAATTCGAATTTTAAATTCAAAATTCAAAATTAGAATTTAAATTAATTTTATTTAAATTCAAATTTCAAATTCAAAATTTGAAATTAGAATTCAAATTAATTTTATCAATTTAACATTTAAATTAATTAGGTTACATCATGGATCAAGTCCAACTTGACCCATGAAGCCACATACTCTCTCTTGGCCCAATATGTGGACTTTTCCAACTTAGTCTCATTATGCCTTATTGGGCCCAAAACACTTATGCTAGAATTCAAGATAACTTAAGGTGTTTGTGTGCGACCCATCAGGCCCAACCTAGCCACTGACATAAATGGGCTTGGGCCCATTAGGCCCAATCCATCTAATGACAACACAGAGCACTAGCAATGCTTTGTTGTCCCAGACCTAGTTGAGTTCATTGAATGATCAACCTGTTATACCTATTTGGTTACCGTGTGAATTGTCCTTTCGTCTCGGTTATCCATCCCATTGACCTAGGTCAAGGAAAACGTATCAACCCCTGCAGTCTAGGGTTAGCTTTTGCCGAACCAGGGAATCTTCATTTACGAACTTTAAAGAGCGAGTCATCTCATGACTCCTTTACTATGCATAGATTCCCGAGTCCTGTAAATGTCATCCTGGTTTCACCGGTCTACAGATAACATAATCTCTCATAGAGATTAATGAATTCCTTTAGCTTGTCGCATTAGCCCTGAGTCCTTAGGGCATGCCCAAGTGTATACCTACGAGTTTCTATTTTTCAGGCAGACAAGATATACAATCAAAGCAAGCCTTTCAGAGCACAGGTTTGTACGACAGCGTTAGGTCTAAGGAAAGAGACACCCAATTAATAAGAGACATTACCTATTGATACTATCTGTGAGATTTCCTTGTAGAATCTCTTTGTGGGTCAGTTCAGTGTGAGCTATTCTCCAATAGGTCCACCCACGAGTCAGCTAAGAGATCTCCATGTCTGTAGCTCACGAGGACTCTACCTTCCATCTCCATACAAGTAGCTGAGTCGTGCTAGTCTTACCCAAGATCACCAAGCCCATTATCGGTATCTCTAGACTAGGAACATATTTCTGGCAATGGACGTGTGGTGTCATTGAGCCCTTATGATCGTGATCCCTATCACAAATCCTCAATGTGACACTCGTTTCATTCCAAGGGCTTTATCCAGTTACTCATATTCAATATTTGAGACATGCAATATGAAACAAGATAAATAATGCTTTTATTCATAAAATATATTCATAACAAATAAAGAAGTACATGGGTCCATCTGACTCTAAGATTGTCTCTAGGACACCTATGTACTAACACTTTCGCACAGACGATCACTTTCCGCCCTCGTCAGTGCTTGGGATGTTACATGTTAGTGACTTAAGATAACCATTGTATGATAGTTAGGAAATTAATTTAATTATTTCGTATTTAGATTCCAGTTATGATCACAGTTGTCATCATTACGATTTATTGTTGTTTTTAAATGCTTAAGTAATGAAAAGAAAAAAGTTTACTCGTATTTTTAAATGAATAATTATTACTGTAAGTGCGCTTAATATCAAAATCAATGTTAATAACACAGGTACATAACGGGTTATTACACAATCAATCAACCTGGTTCACCAGGTTATATCATCAAAAACTTCATTACAAAATTCAATATATAAATTATAATTTAGACATCATATTATGCAATCACAATAGTCCAACACACACAATTTCTCAACAGCCAGTCTGTACCCAAAATGATCTCAAGGTTGACAATGGGCGAACAAATAAGATCTGCTATGCAGTCTCGACCATCCAACTAAAATACCACATCTTGATAAATAGATTAAGCATTGCATTTCTCCCCCATAATGGTAGTAACCCTCAGAGATGGATAAAGTTCAGACATGGGCAAGTTTAGCCCCACAACAATCGGACTCGCAATAAATAAGTGCGACATCCCTAAGTCAAACAATACATCACTGAAGTATCCCCAACGTGAATTATACATCTCTTCTGGTTCAGAGTTCGGTCTGACTGCTGACAGTCAGGGGTATAAACTCGATCGGTCCCTGATGGTGCAGGAATCATCTAGAGTGGTGCCACATGAGCAACCACATCACTAGCAACCGGTGTAAAGAAATCTCTGGCAAAGTGGCCCTCCTTGCCACACTTGATACAAATAATCTTCCCCATAGCATAGGGTTTCATATGCGTCTTCCCGCAACCAGCAAACTTTGGAATAGTCGAAGGTCTAGCAAAGCTGCCTGTTTGAGTAGTGGTCCTCTTGAACTGCTGATATGATTTCTTTACCTGAAAGCCCTTGCCTTTGCTCCTGCTATCAAATCTCCTATCTCCACCATGAGTAGAAGTTTTCGCTCATTTCTCCTCAGATACCTTGGCCCTCTTGGCCTTGCTGTCCACACAAACATCCTCAATGTCACGACACTACTGAATCAAGGTGCCGAAGTCTCTGGACGCTGATGCGAAAATCCTATCTGCTACATCCTCACTGAGACCTCTATGGAATTTAGAAGCTAGAAACACTGCTGGCGGCATCGCCATCCAAAAATGAGTAAACTTGGCTAATTCATTGAATTTAGCCAAATACTCATCCACAGTCATTAAGCCCTGTACAAGACGTTCAAACTCTCCTTGCTTGCGCTCCATCACATCATATGGGAAATACTTCCTCAAAATAGCTCCTCGAAGAATGGCCATGTCACAATCTGGCCCGGCATCTAGTAACCCTAAGAGGTGTTCATCCACCACTCATGTGCATCACCTTCAAGCATGTAGGTAGAAAACAACCACTTCTGCGGATCTATACACTCCATCACTCGAAAAATCTCATCAAGCGCCTCGAGCCATCTAGCTGCAACGGTCGAATCATATGCTCCATCTAAAGAAGGTGGCTTATGCTTACGGAAAGCATTCAACCTGTGCTTTCTAGTCTCCTGGTCCTCCATCGGCTCATAGTAAGGCTGGATTATATTGAAGTGGCGACTCGTGTTCTCCATATTGCTCTAGTCGGCTCCCTCCTGAACACGAGTCACTCCACTTCCATTTCCATTTTGATGATGGAACAGAGGTGACGGCGACGACGATGGTGGTGGCGGAGGATTGTGGTTATGTTCGCCAATCAGTTCACCTCGAGTACGTCCTCAATCGCCTTTCGATTTGTCTCTCGCTTGGTGTTCATCATAGCCTGATTAGCCTCTCAATCACATCTAACTCAACTTGCGTAACAACCTGCTTCTCAGCCAATGCAGCTGCAATGGGATTTGAATTCCAATTTCTTGTCTCTTGAGCACTCCTAAGGTTAACCATAACTTTGAACATGATACGCAAGGACATGAGTTGATCAGGCCATACCAAGTAGTCACACATGTATCATCATGGTAAGTTCTAAGAGTAACTCACAAGACATCCTAAAATTCGCAAGACAACCTAAACTAACAAGGCATCTTAGGTTATTGCAATACATAAGGATATTTCCCTAGAAAGTTTGCTCTAATACCATAAAATGTAGCACCCCGTATGCATCCGGATTTGTTATCATATTACGGTATTAAGCATAGCTCAATTAAATGCGAAAGCTAAAATAAAACTAGTTATTAGGCATGCAAGATTACTTTTTCCATATTAACATGACAAAATAACAATTCGTCTATATCCTTATGTAATTGCAAAACCACAAAATAAATCCTGAAATGCCTCAATATCAAAATAAATACTAAGTCATAAAGCCACATCGCGTAGTCATGATCGATGTCCATATCTCATGGCATAAACAAAACATACATGTCCAACAAAATAACCAATATCAAATAAGGCATGAACAACCCTCATGCTCACAACAAATATAACATAAGCATAATAATCATATCTCAGGTACAATAATCATGTCCAAATGATATAAATCAAGCATGTATATAAATCAACTCTGCTCCGGCCTCTTGCCTCGGAAGGCATCCATCTCATGGACGTATACACCTGAAAATATGCCCCACACGAGGTGAAATCTCTAAACAGAAATCTCAGTAAGCAAGGGTTCTCGAAGAGTTCCTCCACCCCAAGCTCACTTATGTATAACAGTTCAAAGATAACAATTTAACAGTAATAATATAATCACATGATGCAACAACATATATATATATATCATGCATGTGTGCTAACAAGTCTACTAGCCAGAGAACGGTATGATTTACACACCTCTGCTACATACATAAGAAGTATAAGGCTCTTGCCTTATACCCACACTCAGGGAATACAGTCTTGTGCAACTCCACACTACACTCATGTATTAGCCATCTTATGTGTAATACACCACATAACATACATATATAAGAATGCATGATTTCATCATCTCAAATAATAGATAAACACATATACCATATAAAACTATCATCCCCCTATTAGAGTATGGTGGAACAAATGGGGATTAACCGTGATAACACAGAACTTACCTGTCAAGTAGTATAACCAAGCTCAAAATCCAAATAGAAACTCACAGATCACCAAACAGCAAAATCACAGTCTTTTTTATGCCAAAAATATTATTAATATACATATCCCAAAATTTCAAGTCAAATGGACTGCGCTTCTTTTTCGTTTAGTGACTGCAGGCTTCTCCCAAAGCCCCCAAACACAAAATTACGTTTACCCTTTTTAAAATATTAATTAAAAATCTTCATCAAAACCAATAATATTTTAATATGTTAAACTAGACATCGTAAGCTTTGCAATGACATATTTTATGTCTCAATCGGAGTTATATAACTCCGGTTATATTTTACGCAAAGTCACTGCTGCAAACGGAATTTCCAGCAATCAAAATGTGACTTCAAATTGACACTGCGATCAAACCGCTTACTTAATGGCTACGAAATTTTTTAAAGTTGTATCCCTATGTGTTAGCTTCACATAGGTCTAAACGACACTCGATTTGGAGCTCTGTAGCTCAAGATATCAAGTTTTTAGTAAAATAGGTTTGTTGCTGTACAGATCAAAATATCGAGATATTGCCAAAAGAATATCGGGATATCGATATCCGGATATCATATCAGGATATCAATATCCGAATAGTGCCGAAGGAATATCCGGATATCATATTATGATATCAATATCCGAATATTGGTTTTCCAATATTGGAATATTTTGCGACAGTTTTTCAAAAATGCATTTTTTACGTTTTTCCTATGAGGTTCAATTTTTACCCACAACAGAAGTCCAAGCTACCATTTTCATATATATTCACGCTTATTTCCATCAAGATTACTTATTTCTTTTATTTTACACGTTAAAAATCCATTCTTTTCAAAGAAACTCAAAGAGAAGAATTGAGGTTTATACCCAAAGCTTCAAAAACAGAAAAAGAAGTGCGCTAGGAGGTTCCTACCCCACTCCAAGCTTCTGTGGACAGAGTTGCACGAATTTGCACATTCAAGATAGGTGCTTTCTTCATGAAGTTCACTACTTGGAGCTCCAATGGTGATGTAGAAGACTCCAACACTCCCAACCCACTAAACAGTCCTAAAGCTCCACAAAACAACAACAATGGGGTTCCAAGAACAGTCCTTTGACTTGAAGGGTGTTTGTGTTTGAGTGTTTAATGGATTTGAAAGGAAGAAATCCAAGAAAAGATGAAGTCTTGATGGTTTTTCATGCAAGGAAGGCTATGGAGTTGTTTGGAAGAAGGTGACAGCCATGAACCAAGAAGAGCATCTACGTAGAAGTGTAACATTCTGACCTAGGGTTTAGTGCCCACCTATTTATAGTTGTGTTCGCTTAAATCATCGGTATTAGTTCTAATAGTTCTAATGATTATTTTTCTTTCAAACTTCATATTCTTAACCTAGACATTTTTCTAGGAATTATCATTTTTTTACATTAATTTTTCGATACACATTGTTGTTACGCACTTTCTACTGCGAAATAGCCGGTATTAGTTTTGACATCACCGCTTACTATTGTTATCTCAAATTTGATATTCTTGACCTAGAAATTTTTATAGGAATATTAATATTTTTATCATTATTTTTTGAGTTACTTCGCTGGTATCCATTTATACTATGAAATACCCAAAGTTTGCACTTTCCTTCTGAAAAATGAATTAATATTAATTATTATGTTTTTTTTTCTTATTTATCCAAAGTCAATTATGAAATAAAATATTAAACTATATTTAACTCATTAATTTTTAATTTAGTGGTGCAAATTCTTACAATAAGCATATCTTCAAAAAAATATGGCTGCCCAAATAAAATTGCGGCTTGATTGTGTTCACACCCAACATCCATAAATAGTACTTGACTGAATATTGATTGAAAATTCAAATAGCGAATAATTCAATATTTATCAAAGTTATTGATGTGTTTTAACGATAAACAGTGTTATTAAACCCGAACCGACCCGTCCGGGTCGACCCGTGAATTGGTAAACCGGTCATATAACCGGTCCGGTTCAAGCAACGGACCAGCCATGCATCAGAACCGATGCGACCCGGTCCGATCTGGCCGGTTTTCATGAAAACCGGTGACTCGGTCGGTTAACCGGTGACCCAACCCGGTCCAAAAAAAAAAATTCAAATTTTTTTTCAAAAAAAAAAATCTTAATGAACATATTTAAATATATTTTTTGCTTATTGACTTACATAATTTATGTACCTACAACACTAATATTATCTCAATTATGCACTATGCAAAAAAAATTGATTTGATTTATAGTTAGAGATGTCATTTTCTGAACTTAAAGCCCCATATCATGATCATTATATTTCTGTTTGATCCTTTATTGTATAATAATATGTGATTTATCATTTTTTATATTAAAATATTTGAATTTTTTTGTCATTTTTGCTTAGATATTTGAATATGTTTATAATTTTTTAATATAAATTATAAAATTGCATATAATTATCGGGTCATGCAATTGAACCAGTGACCCACTGGTTGAACCAGTGACCCAGTAACCCAGTACCTCGATCGGGTCAATGACCAGGCCGATTTTAATAATATTAATAAATATAACAAATTTCGATATTATAAATTTTTATATGAAAATAATTATGAATAAAGATGAATCAGTCGACATGAAAGAACGACAAAAAGCAATATCAACGCATATTCACCACTAAGTAATAAAAGTCTAACTCAACATCAGCACATCAACCAAAGTAATACTTGTATATTTTCAAGGGAAATAATACTTGTATATAAAAAGTAGGAGATAAAATTTAATGCTGATAAATCAACTTCTTTGACGTAAGGTTCATCAGTTCATGTTCTGGTGGTGCTACTATCGGTACTCTATTTTCAACATAGACTCAGCAAAAATGATATAAAAATGTTGCAGTGCGTTCGTATATATGTCCGTGTCAGGTAGCTAGGCCAGGACGCTCCTTTGTAAATACGTCAAGGACATGCCTGGGTTCCGGTCAAGTGATGCTTACTTGTGAAATTGACATAATTATTTTATCATTTGATGATTGCACGTAGTCAAATTTGAAGAAAACACAACAGGGTTATTCAATATCTATTGTACAATAGAATAATGTTTCAGAATGCAAACAGTACATGTTGAATATAATCAAGTATGAATAAGTAATGTTGAAATAAGTCTCATATAAGCTAGATTTAGACCAATTGAAGATCATATAAGTATAAAAGACCCATATAAGTACCATATAGACTAGATTTAGACCAATTGAAGATCATATAAGTGTAAAAGACCCATAGACCTAAAGCCTTAAGATTTTAGGTTAAAATATTTGAAGAGAAAAAGACTTAGACCGAGTAGTGGTGAAATAAGCCTCACATAGGCTAGACTTAGTCCAATTGATGATCATATAAGTGTACAAGACTCATAAACCTACGCTAATGTGACCCTAATATTTGAAAAGAAAAAGACTTAGACCAATTGAGTAGTGGTTAAGTAAGTCCCACATAGTCTAGACTTAGACCAATTGATGATTATATAAGTGTAAAAGACCCATAAATCTAAGCCTTAATTAATGTTTTGGGTTAAAATATGGTGTCAGTCCACTTATTGTGATTTCTCATTTGGTCCATTGGTGAATAAATCATTTACAAAGATTTTGGGCTCCCTTACACCAGTGTTTTAAAACCTCACCCCTCGGGTTGACCCCTGCCCTCTGAGAGTTAGGGTCACAAGTTGGACCCTATATGCACATCGACCTTTCCGACCCCCAAAATTCGGCCGGGTTTCAGTGATTCCCGGGTCAGAGGGGTCAAAGCGGGTCACTGCATAATTTGTGTTTTAGAGAAAATTCCATGAAACAATGTTGTTTTATTAATAAAATAAAATAAAAATACTTGCAAACCTAAATATAATCGTTCTTTTATCTCCCAGCGACCTAGACTTGTGGTATCTTGATACTTTGGTATCATTAGAATATATGAAACAATGTTGTTTTATTAATAAAATAAAATAAAAATGCTTGCAAACCTAAATATAATCGTTCTCTTCTCTCCCAGCGACCTAGACTTGTGGTATCTTGATACTTTGGTATCATTAGAATATGAGTTTTGTACTTTGGTATCTTAATACTTTAATTAGGTTGTGTAATATTGACTTGTGGTTGTAATTGATGAATTATGTTAAGTATATTTTGAATCTTTGATGATTGGTGATTTGTTTTTAAATATTTTCATATAGGATATATATATTTATATTTTTGTTAATATTTAAAACCGGATCAGCGTAGAGATCCCGTGACCCCTCGATTGAACCCGTGACCCTTGACCTCGGCCGGGCCGATTTTTTAAACACTGCCTTATACCATTCCCAACCGTACAATGCTCCAAAAATGATTCAAATTGTATAGATATTTCAATATAAACTATTTTAACATTGCTATCGAAGGTTAACTACAATGGTGACTAAGAGTTGTTTTACTGTGCCATCCTAAATTATCACTGAAATTTGTGACATAAGTGCTTGTGCCTTCTAGACCTGCCTACGTCCTTGTCAAGTGAAGCAACGCCCAAGAGACCAAGTCTGCCCCTTGCGATCATGTTATTCACACTCTAACACCCAATCTCCATATATATATTCAACTCCAGCAGCATGTTAAATCAAAATGACCATCCTTCCAGCTATGCTTCTAATTTCCAAGCTACTCTTTTTTCTCTTTCATATATCCTATGCAGTTGATATCGTTACCCAGTTTCAGCCACTTCCTGATAATGGCAGTCACGAATCCTCCTCTTGGGACGTTTTTTTGAGAAGTGTGTGAGTGGGAAAAAAACACACTGAAAAGTCTCGTGTTAGTATGTGGGGATAGTCATTGATTCTTGAAGCGGCCGGACATTACACCAGCAATCCATTGCGTAGGCTATCTCATAATTTTACTGTCTCAAATTAATGTGCATGATGTTACTTACATAATTACATCAAATAAACAAAAGAGATGCAATTAAACAAGTAACATAGACCTGTGCTTGCATCACTAACAGCATATACAAACTATCGACTTGCCATAGACACTCCTTATGTTCTCCAAAAGAATAACATATATATATATATATATATATATATATATATATATATATATATATATATATATATATATCTAAAATAATACCATGTCAAGTACATATCAAAATAACAAACTAATCCTGACTATTAGGTCAGGTAATTTCTCTCGTTTGGCCTCTTGCCATGCGATGCCTCAGCACCACCAGCTCTTGTACCTGAAATGGAAATCTCCAAAATGCAAGGTGAGATAATATAATTACCTCATTAAGCTAGGGACCCTTGAAGGGATCCTCCACCCCTAAGCTCACTTCTAGTATAACCACAATATAAAATCCATGCATGCATCAGAATATGTATATTAATGTAGTGTGCAGATAATAAATCCTATTGGCCAGAGAATAAAACATGTATGCATTACGCAAGGTAACTCGTCTTGCAACATACCCGTACAAGGTAAATCATCATGTACTACGCATAATATAACTCATCTTATGCTTCACACTCAAGGTAACTCCTCTTGTGTAGCACACAAACATACATACATATACATGTACCATATAATAGTTCATATCCACATACCATATGAAAGAACCACCCTCCCTTGGAGTTTTGTGGAACAAAAAGGAGATCAACCCCAAAGACCGAAAGCTTACCGTTAAGCACTGTCATCCAATGCACTCCTTGTATCCAAGGGGTCATAACAACAATCTCTCACAATATCACAGCCTATTCCAAATATGTTAAGACAATCAGTGTAACGCTTCAATTTCATTAATCGGATTGTTAACTTAGATATGGTACTTTTATGCGCATGAAAATTTCTTTAGCGGAAGACTTTATTTGCATTTCACCATTACCTAGTGTAATTGTGTGAGTAAACTTTTTCTTTTCTTTTTATATGTATTGCCATGCTTATTCATTATTCAATCTCTTATTATTATCTGTATAGTCCCATACTTGTACAGTGTTCTTAATTATTTTCCATAACTTATAAATAATCATAACTACTACACAAATCATGAAACTGAATATACATCATATATTATACTGAATACCACACTCATACCAAATACATACTGAAAGTAACATCAAATGTAACACCCCATGTACACCCCGTGTACACCCAGTGTATTATCATACAAATGGTAATGGCGCAGCTAAATTAAATGCGGAAGCTAACTTTTTCTTTTCAATTATAACGTCATTATTATTAACCAAGTTGATTACTTAATTCCTTTTCAGAATATTTCCTGTATATAAATTGCAATAATAACTAACTGAATAACCTCATGTATAGATGTGTATCTAGTCACGGAGCTACAACACGTAGAATGGACAATAATCTTGATACATTATACAACTCAAGTCTAAATAAACATAGTCAAAACAATGTGACATGGACAACCCCCATGCTCACCAAATAAGGCAACATAGCCAAACCAAGTCTCAACTCAAATAACATGATACTGAAAATAAAGCATAATCAGAAATCAGGCATATCAACAGTCAACATGCATAATCAACTCAGCTCCAGCCTCCTGCCGCCAGAGGTATCAATCCCCAAGGTATTTGAACCTGAAAATGTGCCCCAACACGGGGTGAGATCTCTAAAAAGAAATCTCAGTTAGACAAGGGGTCCTCAAGGATCTCTCCACCCCAAGTTCACTTACATGTGCAATATAAGTTCAAAAGCAGTATAACAATGTAAGTTCCAAAATCTGTGCAATGCAGCATATAATCATGTCATGTGTGTAATAATCCTACTGGCCAGTGAATATTCATGTACTTATTACAATTTTTCGGGATACTTCATCGGAACACAATTATACCGAGAAGCGGAACCGGTATCTGCACTTTTCGTCAGAAAAGCGACTTTCAATATTATTAAGACCTTATTACAATCATTCAAGTCTTTTCATATTTATTCTACGTTAATTATGGAATTACCTCTTAATCTCATATTTAATTTAATTAAATTTCTAAATTAACGGAGCGGGTCCTTACATTCACCCCACCTTTTAAGAATTTTGTCCGCAAAATTAGAAACATACCTGTCCCGAAACTCGAGGTATTTCTGGAGAAGCTCGTCCTCTCGCTCCCAAGTACACTACTCAGAAGTTCTTCCTTCCCATTGCACTTTGACCATAGGAATGATCTTGCTCCTAAGCTTCTTCTCGCCACGATCGAGAATCTTGAGTGGTCCGACAGGAATTTTTAAGTACTCCCGAACCTCCACATAGTCTGGTTGCACCACGTGCAAAGGATCCGCTATATACTTCCGAAGTTGAGACACGTGAAACACATCATGGATGTTGGCCAAGTTCGGAGGCAAGGCAAGCCGGTAGGCAATAGGCCCTACCCTACCAAGAATCTGGTATGGCCCTATGAATCTCGGGCTAAGCTTCCTCACTCCGAGGGCCCGACCAACACCGGTGACAAGTGAAAGTCTCACAAACACATGCTCACCCTCACTGTACTCCAGTGACCGATGCTTGTTGTCGTAGTAGCTCTTCTGGTGATTCTGTTCCTGCTTCAGCTTTTCTCTAATCATCTGGATCTGCTGGGTGGTCTCTTCGACAAAGTCCAAACCAAATGCTGGGTGGTCTCTTCGACAAAGTCCAAACCAAATAACTCTCTATCTCAAACCTCAGACCAACAGGTAGGAGTCCGACACCTCCTACCATACATGCCTGGTAGGGTGCCATGCCCAGGCTAGCACGAAAGCTATTGTTGTAGGAAAACTCGATCAACGGTAGGTACCGATCTCATGCTGAGCCCTACTCCAATGTGCAAGCCCTCAATATGTCCTCCAATGTCTGGATGGTCTGCTTAGTCTGTCCATCAATTTGAGGGTGATAGGTTGTACTCAATCTCAATTGAGTACCAAAAGCTTCATGCAATGCCTCCCAGAACCGAGATGTGAACTTCGGATCCCTATTACTAATGATACTCTCGGGCACCCCGTGAAGCATCACAATCTCACGAACATATAGTCTGGCCAACTGCTCAGTAATGAAGCTCACCTTTACGGGAAAAAAATGGACAGACTTGGTCAATCTGTCCACAATTACCCAGATAGAGTCACAACTAGCCTGAGTCTTAGGCAGTCCCAACTAGCCTCTGACATCACCTCCTAAGACAATGGGCCTCGAGGAAATACAATCCTCTTCTGGAACATCAACAAACCTTCATTCCAAGACACACCATCTTGATTCTTCACACAGTCAAGGCACTCTTTTTGCACTTGCGCCTCTTTAATCTTCTCCATCAGCTCATTTTCAACTCTAACAGTTTCCATCTCGAGAAGTACACCCCCAAACAAAGAGGTCAATGTCAAATCCCAAAATTTCTTAATCACATCATAGTCACCCATCATCGAGCTAGATAGACTCACGGATTTTTGACTCAAAGCATCCGCTACCATATTGGCCTTGCCATAATGGTACTTCAACTCAATGTCATAGTCCTTCAGAAATTTCATCCATCTTCTTTGTCTCATGTTCAGCTCCTTCTGATCAAATAGATACTTTAAACTCTTATGGTCACTGAACACTGCGAACTTCATACCATACAAGTAATGCCTCCAAATCTTAAAGCCAAAAACAATCGCAGCCACCTCCAAATCTTGAGTCGGGTAGTTCTCCTCATAAGGCTTCAACTGCCTCGAAGCATATGCAATCACTCTGCTAGTCTGCATCAACACACAGCCCAGCCCCTTCCCAGAGGCATTTAATACAGCTCAATCTGCTCAGCAGAATCAGGAAGAACCAACACTGGTGCAGTTGTCAGTCTCTCCTTCAACTCCTGGAAGCACTCCTCACACTCGTGAGTCTATACAAATAGAGTCTCTTTGCGGGTAAGGCGAGTCAATGATAGAACCATCTTGGAGAATCCCTCAATGAATCTCCTAGGGGGCGTTTGGTAAGCGGTATTCTCCAGGATTCCCGGGAAACTAAATTTTTATAAATTTTTAATTTTTGGATATTATCGTAAACTGAATGTAAAAATCATATTTCTGAAAATCGAGATTCCCGGATAAAAAATTTTTTCTCCTTTACCAAACTCCCCCATATAGTAACTTGCCAGACCCAGGAAACTCCTCATTTCTGTAACGGTCTTGGGTCTCTCCCAATCCAACATAGCCTCAATCTTGTTTGGATCAACTGCAACTACTTCTGCAGAAATCACATGCCCAAGAAATTTCTCCGACTTGAGCCAAAACTCACCTTTTAAAGGCTTAGCATATAGTTTTTTCTCCTCCAGCACCTGCAACACAATCCTCAAGTGCTCTGCATGCTCCTCCTCATTCTTGGAGTAGATCAAGATATCGTCAATGAAGACGATCACAAAGCGGTCCAAGTACGGTTAGAAGATACGGTTCATGAAATCCATGTACACTATGGGTACATTGATGAGTCCAAGCAGGATCACCAAATACTCATAATGATCGTATCTCGAACGAAATACGATCTTGGGGACATCCTCCAGCTTGACCCAAATCTGATGGTATCCGGACCGGAGATCAATCTTGGAGTACACGCAAGCACCCCTAAGTTGATCCAACAGATCATCAATACGAGGAGGAGATACTTGTTCTTGATTGTCACCTTGTTCAGCTGTCTGTAATCAGTGCACAATCGCATAGTCCCATCTTTTTACTTAACAAAAATGACTGGTGCTCCCCATGGAGACACATTTGGTCGAATAAAATGCTTCGCGAAAAGCTCCTCAATATGCTTTTTCAATTCCGCTAACTCAGGTGGAGATATCTGGTATGGAGCTAATGAAATAGGACCCACACGAGGCAACAGGTCAATGGAGAACTCTATCTCCCTCTATGGCAGAAACTCAGGAATCTCCTCAGGAAACACCTCGAGGAATTCCTTCACCACAGGAATACCGGTAATGTCCTCCTATGTCCCACTCACCAAACCTCCCAACATGACATAACCATATGCCCTTGTTCTCAAGGCTCTCCTAGCCTACAACACTGAAATATAAAGCGAGGAACTGGCTATGGAATCACACGGAGACATCACCACTTTTTTAGCGTAACAATCAATCATCACACAATTCGTGGACAACCAGTCTATGCCAAGGATGATCTCCAAATTAGCCATCAGTTATCCTATCAGATCTACCGAGTACTCACGGTTATCTCACTGAAATATGACATCTCGATGAACAGTGGAGATATCACACTTTTCTCCGGTGGCGGTGGTCACCCGCAACGGTGGAGAAAGCACATAAGTAGGCAACTCAAGCCCTACAGCAATCGGGGTCGCGATGAAAGAATGCGTAGCCTTGGAATCAAATAATACATCAACAGTAGAACCACCAATGGAAATAGTACCTCTCACAAGGTTCGGAGCCCTGTCCGACTGCTGCTGATCCAGGGTATACACTCGGTCAGTGGCTCGTGGCACGACAGGTGCCGCTGTAGGTGCAGTAGGAATCATCTGCAATGGAATCGCCTGAACCGCTACAGCTCTCGCAGCCAAAGAGGGACAATCTCTTGCACAGTGGCCCTCCTTGCCACAGTGAAATCAAATGACCTGCCCGGTGGAACACGGCCCAACATGAAATTTCCCACATCCAGTGCATCTAGGAGTAGGAGGTTTAGCTGCACTCGCTGAGCCGAAGTCCTCTTGAACTGATTTGGCGCCTACCTAGCAGCCAACTGCTTCCCTTTTCCTTTTCCTGTAAACTTCTTATATGTCCAAGAAGTAGAACTACCAGTCCCCTTTACATCAGATACTTTGGCCTTCTTGGCCTTACTCACCACACAAACATCCTCAATGTCACGGCACTGCTGAACCAATGTGCCGAAATCTCTGGATGCAGCTCCAACAATCTTGTCTGCAATCTCCTCATTAAGTCCCCTACGAAACTTAGATGCCAAAAATGCCGATGTAGGCATAGCAATCCTGAAATGTGCAAATTTGGCCAGTTCATTGAACTTAGCTAAGTACTCATCAACTGTCATTAAGCCTTGCACCAACCGCTCAAACTCCCCTTGTTTCCTCTCCTGCGCATCATAGGGAAAATACCTCCCCAAGAAACACTCCTCAAAGAATGGCCACATGATAACATGGCCCTGCATCTCATAAATCTGAGAGGTGGTCATCCACCACTAATGAGCGTCTCCCTCCAACATATAGGTGGCAAACATCGGCTTTTGTGGGTCAGTGCACTGCATAACTCTGAAGATCTTGTCCAAAGACTGGAGCCATCTTGCTGCAACAATTGGATCATAGGATCCATCAAAGGAAGGTGTCTTATGCTTGCGGAAAGCATTCAGGCTTAAAATAAGGCTGCATCATCCGTGTGAGATGTCTGACACCCTCCATACGACTCTGACTGTCGTCCTCCGGAGCATGTGTCCCACCCCCTCCATGACCATCACTGGGCGGAGGCGACGGCAGTGGTGGCGGTGGAGGTGGTAGCGGAGGATGTTGGCCACCAGCATGACCAGTCCTCATCTCTTCCAACATGACCCTCATCGTGGTCATATTTGCCAGGCGGTTTGCCTCTAGCACATCCTTAGTGGCTTTCCAGATCGCCTCCCTCACGGCATTCAACATAGTCTGGTTGGCCACTTTAATGGCCTCCTGGTCGGCTTGTTGAGCCGTCTGCATCTCAGCTAATACAGCCACGACCGGGTCAGGTTGACCCTCATTCGTCTCCTGGTTCCTACTACGTAGTACCATGACTCTGCACAAGTTACACAAAGAATGAGTTGATCATGCCCACACAATGTGATCACGCATGCATCATCATAGTAAAACCCAAAAGAACACAACAGACAAAACACACAGCAATTCATCCTAAGTTATTGCATTACATACAGGTTTTTTCCCTAGAAAGTACTCTGATACCATAAAATGTAACACCTTGTGTGCACCGGTGTATTATCATACAAATGGTAATGGCGCAGCTAAATTAAATGCGGAAGCTAACTTTTTCTTTTCAATTATGACGTCATTATATTAACCAAGTTGATTACTTAATTCCTTTTCAAAACATTTCCTGTATATAAATTGCAATAAATAACTAACTGAATAACCTCATGTATAGAGGTGTATCTAGTCACGGAGCTACAACACATAGACCAGACAAAAATCTTGATACATTATACAACTCAAGTCTAAATAAATATAGTAAAACAATATGGCATGGACAACCTCATGCTCACCAAATAAGGCAACATAGCCAAACCAAGTCTCAACTCAAATAACATGATACTGAAAATAAAGCATAATCATTAATCAGGCATATCTGCAGTCAACATGCATAATCAACTCAGCTCCGGCCTCTTGCTGCCAGAGGTATCAACCCCCAAGGTACCTGAACCTGAAAATGTGCCTCAACACGGGGTGATATCTCTAAAAAAAAATCTTAGTAAGAAAATAGGTCCTCAAGGATCTCTCTGCCCCAAGCTCACTTACATGTGCAATATAAGTTCAAAAGCAGTATAACAGTGTAAGTTTCAAAATTCGTGCAATGCAGCATATAATCATGTCATGTGTGTAATAATCCTACTGGCCAGAGAATAAACATGCAGGAATTACATATGTCTACAACCTACAGTACAAGGCTCACCGCTTGTACCTCACCCATAGAATCACCATCTTGTATGTCTTCACATACTCAGGCTTACCGTCTAGGTGGAACACCACATACATGTCATAAGGCACTTGTACTTAACAGCTCAATAGTATTTCAATAATAATCATTTCTTGAAAACACATCATGCATATAAACCATCCCTCCATGAGGTATGGTGGAACCAACAGTGGGCAAAACCGAGGACACGAAAGCTTACCTCGCAAGCTAACAATCCAACTCAAGAGTCCACAACAGCCAAAGGACACCAAACAACAAAATCACAATCTGTTTAGACCAGAATTCTCATCAACATTCAAAATCTATAAGTTTCTTACATTATGACAATGTTTCCTTTTTCGTTTCACGCCTTTAGGCTTCTTCCAAAGCCATAAGCCCTTAATCTACGTGATTCTGACTCAGTTCAATTATTACAGAGGTTCACATCAACCAATCTAGGGTCTATAAACCAAATGTACAATTTTTTATGAACAAAACAGTACCCAACTCGAATTTTCCAGAATATATGGATATATGTTGGGGCCATATCTGGATATTCATATCCGGATATATGTCGGGGCCATATCCGGATATGATATCCGGATATTCATATCCGATTATCACCAACCCATATCCGGATATTTCACGTCAGAATGCAGTTCTGCATTTTTGCGAAGATATCCAACCAAGGTTCCATTTTTAACACATATACACGTTAAAGCATGCGTCTTTATACCCATTTAGACCATTGATCATGTTAGCTACTAATGGGAGGTAAATTCGTTCCCATCTAAGCCCATTTTGATGGCAAAATACCATCCGTTCTCTCATCTGATGAGCAACTTCAGCATGAAAATCACTTGTTTTACACTTTTGTGACAAAAACACAGTGGGGGAACGGATGATGACGTAATCCTTTGGAAAAAGGGGAACAGATTGAGAGCATTTATTGCACCTGCTCCACTCATTTAATGCTTCTGATCACTTTGCAGGAAACGTGGAAACAACGTCTTCGTAAAGCAGAGGCGGTGCACCACTCAAGCACAAAGAAACGTGAACAGCAGGGAATAAAGAGTTCGCATTGGCTGAAAAGAAAGCAAGACATGGGGGACTGAAATAAAACGGCAAATCTCAACAAAAGTTGTCCCATCCAACAAGTTGCAAGCTTCCAAACATTGTTGCCACCGCCCCAGCCATACTGTCTAGAAATCAATTCCAAGGAATTTTACAAGACTGCCACTCACTCTTCTGCCTATAAATAGGACGTCCCAAACACGAAGACATCATCGAATTCCTAAGGGATCAAATTCCTTAAAAAGAGATCAACTTAGTATTGTTTATAGTTTAATTTTGTATAGTTGTAATTATAGTTAAGTGACAACACTTCTTCTTATTCTGTATCATTCACTTGAGACTCCTCACGAGCATCAACCATCTTCTCCACTTTATATTTTGTTGTAATCTTTCTTGTTTCAATTTAATATAAGTGTTTCTTCTTTTCTTTCCATTCGTTATCTCTGAACTGAATCTCGGGTCTATGGGATTTCAGCTTAGAATAATTATGTTTAAGTTAACAGCCATGGGCTGAACCATCTGTGGAACGGATGAGCTGCAAAGCTCTTAAATAATTATTTTCAAAACTCTTGACTGAAGCTTTTTGTATTTCTTTGACTAAGTAAGCTATATTCATTGTGTATCAAAGGAAATTGAACAACTTAGTCAGTGGGGGAAGGTAATGTTTTGGCAACGACACTATTGATCACCTTAGGAATAAGGGGCCACTTCGTCCATTTTAAGATTCTGTACCAAGCACCTGTTGGAGTCAAGAGAGCCATAGGAATATGGAAACTTGTGAGCCATCTAGTCCATGAGCTGAGGAATCAGAGTTGGCAGTTAAGAAACTAGGACAAGGCCAAAAGGTGATAAGTCTTGAGCAGAGGAAATAACTATTTAAGAATGGAGCAGTAAATCTGTTCCTTGTGTTAAAACTGTTTTTAAAACCATCCACCTGTTGTCTCTTGATTATAGTTATTACTGTTTTATTTTTACTTTATTCAGTCTTGTATTTATCAATCTCAAATGATTATTATCACACCTTCTTTTGACAGGAAGAATCACATATATAACGAAGCGAGTAATTGTTTTCCATCTGACTGACCTTACTGTTCTTGAGGAACGTTGTCAAGACAGTGGGGAACGTTTGACCAGACAGTTCAATCACTAACTTTTCTTTTCATTTTCATATTCTATAAAATAGTTTAAGACATTATTTAGAGTTCTATCCTCGTGGGAACGATAATCTGGGCATTAATACAACCATTATTACTTGATGCATGCACTTGCACACTTGGGTTGGAAGGGAACAAAACTATTCTCCCTTGCAAATTTAGAACAGAGGAAAGTCCTCCATCAGAATATACATTTTTTCCACCATCAGCAAACCACCCAACAGCTACTTAATCCTATCATTTTTCATGCCAAGACTTGATCTTTAACAAGGAAACTCATGATCAATGTTGAGGAACATACCCAAAGGCACAAAACAGAAACCAAATGTGCTCATGGAGCTCTCAAGTCAGTCCCAAAGTTCTGTTTTCACAAGGCCACGAATTTGTCGAGCAAGCTTGGTCCTTTATCAACAAAATGGCTTATTGAGACAACACAAGTAAAGAAAATGGCTCCACAACACCCAACCAAATGGGCAGCCCCAACTTAGAATACCCAACCTACTCACACTCTCAAGGTTGCACCCTCCTTCCTTACCAATCACACACCCATGTGTTTACAATATTTGGAGAAGGAATCAAAGAGAAAGGATGAGTTTTGCTTGAGTTTTCATGAAGAAGAAGAAGGTGGCAAGCTATGAGGCTCAAATCTTCAGAAAGAGGCAAGTAGGAAATGTGGAGTTGACCTAAAAATCTATGTCACTTATTATTTATAGAGTCATTAAGTTTTACGCGTGAGTATTAGCAATAATTGCTCCGCTAATCATTTTAATCTTAAACTTTGGATTCTGAACCTAGCCATTTTTCAAGGAATTATCATATTTTTATTACAATTTTCGCAGCACTTTGCCGGTAGTTCTCATTATTTTGACTCCAAACTTGGTATACTAGTCCTAGATATTATTCTAGGAATATTCATGTACTTATTATAATTTTTTGGGATACTTCTTCGGTACGCAATTATGCATAGAAGAAAAACCGATATCTGCACTTTTTGTCAGAAAAGCGACTTTCAATATTATTAAGACCTTATTACAATCATTCAAGTCTTCCTATATTTATTCTAAGTCATTTATGGAATTATCTCTTAATCTCATATTTAATTTAATTTAATTCATAAATTAACGGTGCGGGTCCTTACATAAAACATATAAACTTGTTCATAGACTACATATGCCTACCAAAATAGATGTCAACTATAACATGCATCATATCTAATCATGTCTCCAAAACATATATCAATACGTAAAACTACTTCTGTAACTTTATCTTCTAGCCATTTTGCATTAGCCTCTTGCCTTTTGGAGGCTCTACTGCTACTTATGTATCTGTGATTTAAATCACAGCCCACGATGGATGAAAAATTAATCCCAATATGACTCTGCGTTTATGGAGTAATCTCCACCCACGAGTTCACTTACTGCAGGAAAGGTCAGATATAGAGCATAGCATACATCATATAAACATATCATAACTTATCAGAAGACTCCAAAAGCGTAATTTCTCACTTTGATCAGTCTATGAACTCCCAAAGTGTAATTTCTCACTTTGACCAATCCACACTTATTCTCCGAGAACCGAAGTCCCCCCACGGAGTTGTTCATTGATCAAGAACCATACTTATCATATCATATCATATAATATCATATCATAGAATCTATATGAATACAACTATACTAAGTATCTAACATATAAAACATACAAACATACAGATATCCTAATCATCATCCCACTGGATCATGGTGGATCAACAAGAAAGGAGAAAACTCCTTAAACCAAAAGCTTACGTGTAAGCAGCTTTCCTTATACTTAATTACTTGAAATTGGTCCGCTTAACTCACTTCTCTTGATTCCAAACTAAAATACATAAACATGGACATCATTAACTATCAATCCAAAACTTTCTTAACTTGAAGAAATCTACGTTTTCCAACTATAGTTCGAAATCTTCCATACTGACACAATCTTACTTATTCATTTATGCCACTCAACAAGTCTCTATATTAAACATCTTGACTTTCCATATTAACATAATATAGACTTCCTACTGAAAATTCTAACATATCCAAAACATAGACTTAGCAAAAGACTTATAATTTTCCTACCTTTTAACTTAACTTAACCATAACTTATCTCTTAAAACAACTTAAAATAATCTTAATTCAACTTATAAAAATCTTTAACTTACTTATTATTACATCATATAGCCTAAATATACACATGACTCAAGACCATCCTTTTTCATTTCTAAACCGTTCAATTTGGACTTTTACCGATTAAAAACCTATACATACACTAAAACTTCATAAAACCCATCATACAAGACCATATGAATTCTTTAAAATCATTTTCATAAAAGACCCAAAAATTGATAGATAGAAGATTAATTTAAGAATTCTAACCGTAGAAATTGAGAGTTTATACCTTAGATAGGTTAATGGGACCCATAAATAAACTTAGAACCGAATGAACTTCAAAAAACCATCCTTTTTTCAAGGAGGCAGCAAGTAAAGGTGATAAACGAGCCAGGGGCCTTTGGCTCAGCTCGTGAAGGCCTGAGCTTATATGCCTAATATTGGTTGTTGGAACAAGGCTTGGACTTGTATAAAAGCTCGTTTAGTAAAAAGGCCTTAGGCTCCAATTCAAAAGCTCGGCCTTGGAGCCTCTCAGACTCGCCTAGTATATTGATTTTTATTTATATTTATATTTTTTATACTATTTGTAATAGTCTTCTCTCTCTCCTCAATCCATTTCACCCCTATTTTATTAGTTAAATAGACTTTTTGAATGATTTTGTTTTATATTATGATGTTTGGATATACATTAAATTTTATACATTAAATTTATGGAATTACTAATGTTGTTAATTGTATATTCTGTTTGGATAAATTTTTGTTGTCTTATTTTTTTTAAGCAGGCTAACAGGTTAAATCAGGCTTTTATTTTTTGTAAATAAGGCAGGCCACAAGCCGATAATTATATTCATAACAGGTAACAGGCTTGGTAAGACCGACACATTTAAAGACAGGCTTAGCCTTTTAAGACCAAAGCTCGGCTCGGCACGTTAACACCCCTAGCAGCAAGGAGCTCGTGGCTAAAGGTGGACATATCTCACTCATATGAACTCTTATTAATGATCTAATACCAAGGCTATGATCATAAGATCTCATACTATAAGTTTCGTGAAATAGGATTTTTGGAAAAAGCGGCTAAAACTAGATAAAAATCTCACTCTATTCTCTCTTGACATGTGCGCCTAAACCATGTGGAAAATTACAAGTGAAATGCTCTTGGATGCTAGCCTATTTATAGGCATGAGGTCGTGGAGTCTAAGAAGAAAAGGGAAAGCTTCTCGTGGAAGATAACTTAGCGAGCAAGCTTCCATGACTTAGTGACTCAGTTTCCACGACTTGGTGAGCAAGTCACCTTACTTAGCGTGCAAGTTAACTTAGTGAACAAGTTAACTTAGTGACCAAGTTAACTTAGTGAGTAAGTTATCTTAATGAGCAAGTTAACTTAATGAGTAAGTTATCTTAATGAGCAAGTTAACTTAATGAGTAAGTTAACATAACTTGGAAGAAAAGCCACACTAATTTAGCGGCTAAGCAACTCAAGTGGTGTCATGGAGAAGCTACTTACGTAACTTAAGGACTAAGTTACTAAACTTGTAGAATAAGCTAACTTAGTGACTAAGTTTTCATGAAACTTAGTGACTTAGTCTTGAAAAGTAATGTGATGAAGAAGCTATCTAGGTAACTTGTAGGACAAGCTACTAGATAACTTGTTTAACAAGTAAGCTATGTGAATTTTGAAGAAGCTATCTTAATAACTTAGTGACTAAGTAAACTAAACTTAATGACTAAGCAATTGAAACTTAATGGAAAAGCTATAGAGGTAACTTGTTCAACAAGTAACGTACCTTGACCAACATGCAAGGTTACTTAATTGACAAGAAAGCTAAGATTACTTGATAAACAAGAAAGGTAACTGAGAAACTTATACAATACACCATTTAACATTCATTTGAAATAACTCTACTGTTTTTCATTTTCTCTAACCTTAACTTATTTTTCATAATTATTCTACTCATAATTAACATACCTTTATACCACTTAAAATTCATGAAATTTCCTAAAGAATTTGATTTTACTATTAGAATATAATTTACACCAAGTTTTGTGTAACACCCTGTATATATCCAGTATGTTATCATATCATTGTATTAAGCTGCGCTTAATTAAAATTGCAGAACAACTTTTTCTTTTCAATTATGACGTCATTAATATTAGCCAAGTTACTTACTTAGTTCTTTTTCAAAATATTGCTTGTATGTAATTGCAAATAAACATCTATTTAACTGAATAACCTCATATTATAAATAAGTGAGTATCTAAGCCACGGATCTGCAACACGTAGTCTTGACCATATCCTGATACATTAAACAACTCAAATCTAAAATACCAAAGTCAACACAACGTGGCATGGACAATCTCCATGCTCACCAAATAAGGCAACAAGCCCAACCGAGTCTTAACTCAATAATAATAAAAAGACAGTAAACATAAACAGCATCCAATATCCAGTCATGTCAGCATACAGTATAAATAAATCAACTAAGCTCCGGCCTCCTGCCGCCAGAGGCATCAGCCCCCAAGTTACCTGAAATAAGCTCCCTAAACGTGAGGTGAGATCTCTAAACAGAAATCTCAGTAAGGCAAGGGGTCCTCAAGGATATTCCACCCCAAGCTCACTTACATGTGCAATATAAGTTCTAAAGCAGTTTAACAATATCATTTCTAAATCAGTGCAACGCAGCAGATAATCATGTCATGTGTGTTATAACTAATCTACTGGCCAGAAAAATGCAGGAATACGTCTATTACCCACACAGTACGCGCCAATGTCGTACCTACCCACAGGATCAGATCCCATCTAGGTGAACACCACATACAATCATAAGCATTTGCACTTAACAGCTCAACAACATTTTCAATATCAAAGCATGTAAACACATTATGCATATAAACCATTCCCCCAATGGGTATGGTGGAACCAACAATGGCTAAACTTAGGACACGAAAGCTTACCTTGTAAGATAACTATCCAAGCCAAGAGTCCACACAAGCTCAAGGCCCATAAACAGCACAATCACAATCTGTTTATACAATAATTAATCATCAATAATCATTGCTCAATATTACATTAAGTAATTAAAGCTTTCTTACTCATTTTAAGTCATTTCATGTTGTTTCTACAGGAGGTATTCGAATACTCCTCGATGAGTATTCGAATACTCCCTGTTTCCAGAAAGTATTCGATTACTTTCACTAAAGTATCCGAATACCACAGTATTTGAATACCAAAACTCATTGTATTCGAATACTCTCTAGTATTCTAATACTTCTTCAAAGGTATTCGAATACTTTTCTTCCCAGAAAAGTATCCCAATACTCCTGCAAGGAGTATTCGACTACCAGAGGACAAGTATTCGAATACTACACGAAAAGTATTCGAATACTTCTCCAACAGAATGCAGAATTTCGAACAGAACTCTGCATAATCCAATTTTTAAGGGTCCAAAAGCGATTGGGAGTCCAATGACTCCCTAAACAGATGTTCATAAGTATGTTAAGAACTCAAAAACATATTCATTTACTTAAATGATCCATGTTTTATGTTTTAACCGATTAAACAAGCTTTAAACATCAAAATACAAAAGCTATGGTCATGGTATACCTCTAAGACAACTCCGAAAATGAGACAACAAAGAGGTCTCCAACCACACACCAAGGTTCTGACTTAGAAAAGACACGAATTTGACCCCCAAGCTTGGTCCTTTAACCCAAAGGATCACTTCTTGGCACCACAAATGACATGAACAAGGCCTCCACCAAGGTAGTTCACCAACTCAGCCCATAAAACCATCACTAACAGCCACTAAAATCAGCACACAACAACCTCTCACCCACAAAAGGATAGTTCACACTAAGGGATAGTGTTTAGGTGAAGAGACAAGGTAGAAAGATGATTTCTTTGATGTTTTTCTATGGAGCAAGAAGGTGGAAAGGGAGAGAAATGGACAGCAGCCAAGACTCCATAGTTTTTCACGTAGACACATCAAACATCTGACCTAGGTTATTGTGCAAAGGTCCTTATATAGTCCACTTAAGTGTAATCACACAGTATTAACGAAAATAGCTACGCTTAGCATTTTAATCTCAAACTTTAGATTCTGAACCTACTCATTTTTATAGGATTTGTCATATTTTTATTTTATTTTTCGCAGCACCTTTCTGGTAAGCACTTTTACATAGCCAGTATCAGTTCTGGCATCAGTTCTCACTTTTTAACTTGAAACTTAAAATCAAAGTCCTACATATAATTCCAGGAATATTCATGCACTTATTATAAATTTTCGAGATACTTCATCAGTACGCACTTATACCGTGAGCAGAACCGGTATCTGCACTTTGCGTCCGAAAAGTGACTTTCAGCAATATTAATCACTTACCAATATTATTTAAGCCTTCTCATAATTATTAAGGTCAATTATGGAACTATCTCATGAAACTCATAATTATTTAAGTAAATTCCTTAATTAACAGTGCAGGTTCTTACATTTTGCTAATTTGCAAAATGGTACCTAAGTTGTCTCATAATTTTGACTTTTGACCTTAACATCCAAATACTACTAATAAGGTCCTAATTGACTTGCTTGGCATAAATGACATTCCTATAATTAATATCATGATAATTTCATGATTAACAGATCAATCTTACTTAAATCCTTAATTTCATATACTTATTGATATGGGTTGTTATAATCACCACGCCTTTTTAAGATTTTGCCCTCAAAATCACATACATACCTGGCAATAACACAGGATAAAGTCAGAGAATCTCATCCTCCAGTTTTCAAGTAGCTTCTTCTATAGTCTTTCCTTCCCATTGGATTTTTACCACAGCAATAGACTTACTTCTTAATTTCTTTTCCTCTCTATCAAGTATCCTTAATGGTCCCACCGGAGTCTTTAAGTTCTCTCGTATCTGAACATTGTCAGATTGAATGATATGGGATTCATCAGAAACATATCTCCTGAGCTGACTGACGTGAAATACATCATGTAAATTAGACAAATTTGGAGGTAAGGCAAGCTGATAGGCAACTGGTCCCACCCTCTTAATAATTTGATAGGGTCCAATAAATCTGGGACTCAACTTCCTCACTCTTAGAGCACACCTAACACTCGTAACAGGTGATAATCTGACAAAGATATGATCCCTTTCAGAGAATTCTTTTGGTCGATGTTTACCATCGTAGTAACTCTTTTGACGGCTCTGAGCTTTCTTAAGTTTATCTCTTATCAAAACTATATGATCTGTGGTCTCTTGAACTATATCTGGTCAAAATAACTGATTTTCTCCAACCTCATACCAACAAGTAGGTGTTCTACACCTTCAGCCATATAAAGCTTCAAAAGAAGCCATACCCAAACTAGAATAAAAATTGTTATTATACGAGAATTCTACCAAAGCTAAATACTTATCCCATATTGATCCTTGCTCCAACGTACATGCTTTGAGCATATCCTCCAAAGTCTGAATAGTCCTTTCAGTCTGACTATCAGTTTGCGGATGATAGGTTGTACTTAGTCTTAACTGGGTACTAAAAGCCTGTTGCAAAGCATTCCAAAAACGAGAAGTGAACTTTGGATCCCGATCACTGATAATGCTTTCTGGAACCCCATGAAGTTTCACTATTTCCTTAACATACAAACGAGCTAACTGCTCAGTAGAGAAACTAATTTTCACTGGCAGAAAATGGGAAGACTTAGTCAATCTGTCCACAATAACCTAGGCAAACCCACAATAAAATACATAGAAATACTAACCCATTTCCATTCAGGAATATCAAGAGATTGAAGTAAACCAGAAGGCCTCTGATGCTTAATCTTTACCTTCCGACATACTAAACACTTATTCACAAACTTAGCAATATCCTTCTTCATACCAGACCACCAAAAATTCCTTTTCAAATTTTGGTACATCTTAGTCGCACCAGGATGAATAGTATTCTGACCCTTATAAGGTTCAGTTAATACCTCATCTACCATATGACCCTTAGGCACAACTACCCTTTTCTTAAATAACCTTAAACCTTGACTATCCAAAGAAACATCAGGTTGCACTTTCATAGCTACTAAATCAACATCAAGTTGCTGAGCTTCTTTTATTCGCTCAAGTAAAGTATTTTGCTCCTGAAGATTAAGATTCTCTATACTACCACCAGCTGAACTAACGGACAAATTTAAATTTCTAAAATCCTCATTCAATTGGTACTCTGCTATCATCAAACTAGCCATACTAATAAATTTTCTACTTAAAGCATCGGCTACCACGTTAGCTTTACCTGGATGGTATAGTAACTCATAATCATAATCCTTTATAAATTCCATCCATCTTCTCTGTCTCATATTCAATTCCTTCTGATCGAACATATACTTTAAACTCTTATGGTTACTAAAGACTTTAAAATTAACTCCATAAAGAAAATGCCGCCATATTTTCAAGGCGAACACTATGGCTGCTAACTCTAAGTCATGAGTAGGATAATTTCCCTCATGCAGCTTCAATTGTCTCGAAGCATAAGCAACCACCTGACGATTCTGCATCAAAACACAACCTTATCTTCGAGGCATCACAATATAATTCAAATTCACCTGCAGAATCCGGACGAATTAAGACTGGAGCAGTAGTCAACTTCCTTTTTAATTTCAGAAAATAAACCTCACACTCGTGAGTCCATTCAAACAGATTACCATTTCTAGTTAAACGGGTAGGAGGTAAAACCATCTGTTAAAATCCTTGTATGAACCTTCTATAATATCCTGCCAAACCAAGAAAACTCCTAATCTCAAAAATATTCTTGGGTCATTCCCAATCAAGAACAACTTTGATTTTACTTGGATCAACTGTTACTCCTTTAAAAGAAATGACATGTCCTAAGAATTGAATCTCAGATAACCAAAATTCACATTTGGAAGGCTTAGCATATAACTGATTATCCTTTAAAATCTACAACACAATCCTCAAATGCATATTATGCTGCTCTTCACTCTTAGAATAAATAAGAATGTCATCAATAAAGACAACCACGAACTGATCAAGATAAGGCTTAAAGATTCGATTCATATAGTCCATGAATACAACTGGAGCATTCGTAAGTCCAACGAAATCACCAAATATTCATAATGTCCATACGTAGACCTAAAAGCTATCTTCGAAACATCCTCCGATTTTATCCGAATCTGATGATATTTGGACCGAAGATCAATCTTACTAAACACAGAAGCACCCCTCAACTGATCTAATAAATCATCAATTCGAGGTAAGGGATACCTATTCTTAATTGTAGCCTTATTCAACTGATGATAATCTGTGCACAATCTCATAGTTCCATCCTTCTTCTTAACAAAGATCACAGGTGCTCCCAATAGGGATACACTCGTGCTAATAAAGTTCTTACTAGAAAGATCTTCTATCTGCTTTTTCAACTCAGCTAACTCTAGAGGTGACATCCTATATAGAGCTAATGAAATAGACCCCACTCCAGGAATATGTCTATAGAAAATTGAATTTCCCTTTATGGAGAAAAATGAGAAATTTCATCAGGAAATACATCCTCAAAATCACATACCACTGAAATACCTGAAATCGACTTTTTACTACTGCCGACCAGACCTCCTAACAAAAAATATCCACAATCTCCTTGCTTTAAGGTTTTAACAGTCTGAAGCATAGACAAATAAGGAGAATTTTGCACATCACTATTAGCAAAAATTATAACCTTCTTACTACAGCAATCAATCACAACTCTATGCTTCATCAACCAATCTATACCTAAAATGATTTCCAGACTCATACCCTCCAAAACATACAAATCAAACATATAATTTTTCCCCTCATAAACAAACTCAACATCCTTACATAACATAGAGGAAAAAACTTTTTCCCCTGTGGCAGTCTTAACCACCATCGGAGGTTTAAAATCATACAAAGGCATATTCAAACCAATTGCAACAAAACTTGAAACAAATGAGTGAGTAGCTCCAGAGTCAAACAAGACACTTATATCAATGCCATCTATAAAAATCGTACCTTAAACCAAATTTGAAGCTCTCTCAGACTGTTGTGGATCCAGTGTATGAACATGACCCGTAAAAGTAGGAGTTTGAACTATCGTACTCTGATCCATAGAATTTGTAATAGTCTGATTTGGGATAACTTATAAAGGAGAAGCTTGAAAAGGTATAGCCTGTATAGCTGTAGCCCGTCCTCCGAGCTTTGGACAATCCCTTATATAATGACCTATCTGGCCACACTTAAAACATAAGTTTTGATCTCTCCTATAGATACCAGGATGCATCTTACCGCACTTAGAACACTTTAGAAAAGATTTGAAATTTCCACTCTAGGGATTCCCAAGTTTCTTGAATTCATCACTAGATTGCTTAACATGTAAATTCTTTCCTTTCCCCTTGTTTTTCCACCATTGATTTCTGCTAGTGGAAGCTTTCGAATCAGACCCTTTACCATCAGAAGACTTCTTTGACAGGTTACAGACATCCTCAACTTTCCTGCATTGATTAACCAAGGTAGCAAAATCTCTAGATCTGCTACAAGCCATCAATTCTGCAATCTTCTCATTTAAACACCTTTGAAATTTGACAGCTAGAAATTCAGATGAAGGCATAACGCCTCTATAGTTTGCAAACTTAAAAAGTTCGTTAAACTTATCTAAGTAATCATCGATATACATAGGGCCTTGAACAAGTCGTTCAAACTCTCTCTGTTTCCTTTCCCCAGCATCCTGAGGAAAATATTTCTCCAAGAATAGACCCTCAAACATATTCCAAGTAATGACATGACCCTGCAATTCTAAAGGTTGAGTAGTATTGAACCACCACTCGTTAGCATCACCCTCCAACATATAAGCGGAGTATAGAAGTTTCATCTTATCCTGAGACCTCATAACCCTAAAGATCTTTTCCATAGCTTGAAGCCAATTAGCTGCTACTATAGGGTTACGAGTTCCACCGAAAGACGGAGGTTTGTGTTTTCTAAATGCAATTAATCTTCTTTCATCATCATCTATTTGCATCCGAATATTTTCATCATGATGATTAGCTTATGCTTTCAAATGAACGACACCAGCACCAGCTCCTCCTTCTGCATACATAACATGACGTGGTGAGAGTGGTTGAGGCTGCGGCTGTGGCGTAGGTGAAAGTGGCGGTTGATTTACATTCATGTCGGCCCTAAGCTCTTCCATCAAAATTCTCATCATATGTTCATTATTAATTCTGTTGGAATCTAGCATCGCTTAATAAGTTTGCCTATTGGTATCCATATCAGTTTGTCTATTGGTATCTATTTGTTGTTGCATTTCAGCCAAATCTGCGGATATAGGATCTGGCTGACGACTCGATGATCCCTGAGTTCTCCTAGGAGGTACCATGACTCTGCACATGTTACACAAAGGAATGAGTTGATCAGGCCCACACTAGGTGGTCGCACCTCCCTAATCATAGTAACTACCTAGAATCACTTCAGAGTATCTAACTTATGGCAATACATAAGGAATTTCCTAGACCATGCTCTGATACCATAATATAACGCCCCAATTTCATTAATCGGATTGTTAACTTACATATGGTACTTTTATGCGCATGAAAATTTCTTTAGCGGAAGTCTTTATTTGCATTTCACCATTACCTAGTGTAATTATGTGAGTAAACTTTTTCTTTTCTTTTTATATGTATTGCCATGCTTAATTCATTATTCAATCTCTTATTATTATCTGTACACTCCCATACCTGTACAGTGTTCTTAATTATTTTCCATAACTTATAAATAATCGTAACTAATACACAAATCACGAAACTGAATATACATCATATATTATACTGAATATCATACTCATACCAAATACATACTGAAAGTAACATCAAACATATAAACTTGTTCATAGGCTACATATGCCTACCAAAATAGATGTCAACTATAACATGCATCATATCTAATCATGTCTCCAAAACATATATCAAAACATAAAACTACTACTGTAACTTTATCTTATAGCCACTTTGCATTGGCCTCTTGCTCTTTGGAGGCTCTCCTGCTACTGATGTACCTATGATTTAAATCAAAGCTCACAACGGGTGAGAAATTAATCCCAATAAGACTCTGGGTTTATGGAGTAATCTCAACTTATGAGTTCACTTACTGCATGAAAGGTCAGATACAGAGCATAGCATATATCATATAAACATATCATAACTTATCAGAAGACTACCAAAGCATAATTTCTCACTTTGACCAGTCTATGAACTCCCAAAGCGTAATTTCTCACTTTGACCAGTCAACACTTATTCTCCGAGAACCGAAGTCCCCCCACAAAGTTGTTCATTGATCAAGCACCATACTTATCATATCATATCATATAATATCATATCATATAATCTATATAAATGCAACTATACTAAGTATCTAACATATAAAACATACAAACATACAGATATCCTAACCATCATCCCACCGGATCATAGTGGATCAAGAAGAAAGGATAAAACTCCTTAAACCAAAAGCTTACTTGTAAGCAGCTTTCCTTATACTTAATTACTTGAAATTGGTCCGCTTAACTCACTTCTCTTGATTCCAAACTAAAATACATAAACGTGGACATCATTAACTATCAATCCAAAACTTTCTTAACTTGAAGAAATCTACGTTTTCCGTGTATAGTTCGTAATCTTCCATACTGACACAATCTTACTTATTCATTTATGCCACCTAACAAGTCTCTACATTAAACATCTAGACTTCCCATATTAACATAATATAGACTTTGTACTGAAAATACTAACATATCCAAAACATAGACTTAGCAAAAGACTTACAATTTTTCTACCTTTTAACTTAACTTTACCATAACTTATCTCTTAAAACAACTTAAAATAATCTTAATTCAACTTATAAAAATCTTTAATTTGCTTATTATTAAATCATATAGTCGAAATATACACATGATTTAAGACCATCCTTTTTCATTTCTTACTTATTAACTTGTGTATATTGTTTTGTGTGCCACACAAGACAGTTGTTTCCTTATGCATGGTATGTTGCAAGACGGTTGCTTCCTTACGTAATGCATACGTTGTAGATATCTGGCCAGCAGATTCATTATTTCACACATTACATTGTTATATACTTATATGCTTCATTGTCATAATGTCATGCTTTTATGCCAAGTGAACTTTGGGGTGGAGAAATCCTCGAAGGACTCTTAGTTTACAGAGATATATGTATATCTCACCCCGTATTATGGGGACCCCATTTGAGCTAGATTGTTATATGTTGATCGCCTGTCATTTTGGAGTGCATGTCATTTAGTTTCATCATATGTATATGTAATATTGAGGCCATATGATGTATATTTTGGGACTTAGCCCATGATCTTTGTGATCTTAGTTGTTACGTGTTGTATATAGTCAATGACTTTGATCATGTGTGTAGTAGCTAAGTTCTTTTGGAATGCATTGATGTATTTGAGATATGGAGACAATTGATGTAATCTAATAATTATGTTATTGCTTATTATAGACTTGTAAAAAGACTTATGTAAGAGATAAATTGATGAAAATGGTGGGATGTGAGTGCCACAATATCTGTTGGATCATTATTGGTCATCCCTAGTCTATTAGGTATCTAATTCACCCAATTCTCCATCTTGTTTTGTGCCATTATGCAAATTGAACATGTTTTTATTTGTTGGAGCATGCTAAAGCAACCTAGAGGGTTCTAAAGCGCTCTTGGTGGCCTAAAAATACCAATTTCCCTTGCCAGGGCTACGAGCGAAAAATTTGTTCGAAGAGAGCGCTTAAGTGCGCTGCCCGATTGCAGTACAAATGTAGTTTAGTAAAATTGGCATAACTCGAGCTACAAAGCTCCAAATTGAGTGAGGTTTGAACCTATGTTGTAACATCCCAAGCGCTAACGAGGGCGAGGAGTGATCTCCGGTGCGAAAGGGCATGGTGCAAAAGGGCACGGACAAGGAGCGTCTCCTGAAAGGCTTCCTGCATGAGGGTTACATGAATGAATCGAATCGACACCCGAAAGAGAGAGATTCCAAAGACTGTGTAGGTATGAGACTGCACAATTGGGTATAGCTTATAAGAATTAATTGGTACTACCTATACTAACAAGATGCATCTACTTTTCAGGAGCCCGAAATAAAAGAACTCCATAGTTAAGCATGCTTAACTTGTAGTGATTCTAGGATGGGTGACCACTAGGAAAGTTTTCCCATGAAGTGGGCGAGTGAAGAAAAAGCACACTGAAAAGTCTCGTGTTAGTATGTGGGTATAGCCATTGATTCTTGAAGCGGCCAGGCGTTACATATGTGAATCTAACACATAGGGATATAATCCTGTAAAATATTAGAGCCATTGGATGAGTATATTGTAACACCCCGTGTGCACCCGGTTTATTATCATACAAATGGTAATGGCGCAGCTAAATTAAATGCGGAAGCTGACTTTTTCTTTTCAATTATGACGTCATTATTATTAAACAAGTTGATTACTTAATTCCTTTGAAAAACATTGTCTCTATGTAAATTGCAATAAATAACTAACAGAATAACCTTATGTATAGATGTGTATCTAGTCACGGAGCTACAACACGTAGACCGGACAATAATCCTGATACATTATACAACTGAAGTCTAAATAAACATAGTCAAAACAATGTGGCATGGACAACCCCATGCTCACCAAATAAGGCAACATAGCAAAACCAAGTCTCAACTCAAATAACATGATACTAAAAATAAAGCATAATCACTAATCATGCATATCAACAGTCAACATGCATAATCAACTCAGCTCCGGCCTCCTGCTGCCAGAGGTATCAACCCCCGAGCTACTTGAACCTGAAAATGTGCCCCAACACGGGGTGAGATCTCTAAAAAAAAATCTCAGTAAGACAAGGGGTCCTCAATGATCTCTCAATCCCAAGCTCACTTACATGTGCAATATAAGTTCAAAAGCAGTATAACAGTGTAAGTTTCAAAATTCGTGCAATGCAGCATATAATCATGTCATGTGTGTAATAATCCTACTGGCCAGAGAATAAACATGCAGGAATTACAAACGTCTACAACCTACAGTACAAGAAACACCGCTTGTACCTCACCCATAGAATCATCATCTTGTATGTCTCCACATACTCAGGCTTACCATCTAGGTGGAATACCACATACATGTCATAAGGCACTTACACTTAACAACTCAATAGCATTTCAATAATCATCATTTCATGAAAACACATAATGCATATAAACCATCCCTCCATGAGGAATGGTGAAACCAACAATTGGCAAAACCGAGGACATGAAAGCTTACATCACAAGCTAACAATCCAACTCAAGAGTCCACAACAGCCCACGGTCACCAAACAACAAAATCACAATCTGTTTAGACCAGAATTATCATCAACATTCAAAATCTATAAGTTCCTTACATTATGACAATGTTTCCTTTTTAGTTTCATGCCTTTAGGCTTCTCCCAAAGCCATAAGCCCTTAATCTAAGTGATTCTTACTTAGTTCAATTATTACAGAGATTCACATCAACCAATCTAGGGTCCATAAACCCAATGTACAATTCTGTATGAACAAAACAGTACCCAACTCGAATTTCTCAGAATATCCGGATATATGTCGGGGCTATATAAGGATATTCATATCCAGATATCACCAACCCCATATTTGAATATCTATATCCGGATATCATATCCGGATATTTCGCGACAGAATGCAGTTCTTCATTTTCGCCAGGATATCCAACCAAGGTTCCATTTTTAACACATATACATGTTAAAGCATGCATCTTTAAACCCATTTAGACTAGTGATGATGTTAGCAACTTAATCCTATAATTTTTCATGCCAAGACTTGATCTTTAACAAGGAAACTCATGATCAAAGGTGAGGAACATACCCCAAAAGCTCAAAACAGAAACCAAATGTGCTCATGGAGCTCTCAAGTAAGTCCCAAAGTTCTGACTTCACAAGGCCACGAATTTGCCTTGCAAGCTTGGTCCTTTATCAACAAAATGGCTTCTTAAGACAACACAAGCAAAGAAAATGGGCAGCCCAAGTGTTTACCATATTTGGAGAAGGAATCAAAGAGAAAGGATGAGTTTTGCTTGAGTTTTCATGAAGAAGAAAAAGGTGTCAAGCTAGGAGGCTCAAAGCTTCATAAAGAGGCACGTAGAAAATGTGGAGCTGACCTAAAAATCTGTGCCACTTAGTATTTATAGGGTCATTAAGTTTTAAGCGTCGATATTAGCACTAATAGCTCCGCTAATCATTTTAATCTCAAACTTTGGATTCTGAACCTAGCCATTTTTCTAGGAATTATCATATTTTTATTACAATTTTTGCAGCACTTTGCTGGTACGCATTTTTACGTAGCCAGTATCAGTCTTGACGCCAGTTCTCATTATTTTGACTCCAAACTTGGCATACTAGTCCTAGATATTATTCTAGGAATATTCATGTACTTATTATAATTTTTTGGGATACTTCATCGGTACACAATTATAGCAAGAAACAAAACTGGTATCTGCACTTTTCGTCAGAAAAACGACTTTCAATATTATTAAGACCTTATTACAATCATTTAAGTCTTCCCATATTTATTCTACGTCAATTATGGAATTATTTCTTAATCTCATATTTAATTTAATTTAATTACTAAATTAACGGTGCGGGTCCTTACATATATCAATACCAGTTTAGGATTGAAGTTGATACTACAATTCTAAAAGTTCGATTTCATTAGTTACCCTGCGAGTTTAATAACTCCTGCTATACTTAACTAAATGGTTATTGTAATATTTTTTCAGAGAGCCCTAGACGTCTAGCTTATCAAAACGAAAGGTTAGAGTTAATGGTTAAGTATAGTGGTCTCAGTTTAGATAATGTTACATGGTTACAATTACGGTCTGTGTTATATTAAATACGATTTTGTTTTAAAAAATAAATGAACAATGTTTAAAAGAAAAAATTTATCCGTGATTTTAATTGAACCAATGTGATTGTAACTCCTTTAATTCCCAAGTTGTATTTTTCCTACTAGTAAATTTAACACAAACTCGAGGCTAGTACCATCCATTTCAAATTAATGAACACAATTAACGTCTAAATATATTTTTTATTAACAAAATTGTAGAAATTGAAAAGTTTTACTAAATTCGTGCACTTCTTCTTAACCAAAATCCAGAAAATTGATCAGACAGACTAAATAACACCCATCAGTATATACCAGAGAAAGAAACGAACCAAGAAAAAAGATGAAAAATTTCTCTCAGATCCCAGAGTTGCACTAGGAGAAAAAATATTAGGCTCTTGATACATGATGTAATTTTGACTGAATGGCTCCAAGGCCTTAGATTTTATTTTCCATTCAATGTATAGTTTAGACTGACTTTTAGGTTAATTTACATAAATCTTTGATCGATCTACAGGCTAATATATAGAGATCGCAGAGATTTATAGATATACAAACTATATAAAACATTAAGGACCAAATAAATGAGAGTAATGTGAGTCATTTAAAGTGACAGGACTAAAGCATTTTTAATGTTCTGAGAATATGCAAATTAAATCACCCATATTTGAAGTAATAAGTAAAATACTTTCTTTATCTGGCTTCTAACATTGAGATAGTTACTTCATTTGTTGAAGATGTTAGCCTCATTGATAAATATTCCCTTTCAATTGTGTCCTTTTCTATTAAAAAACCAGGCTCTTTCGGTTCAGGTAAAGAACTCTCAGTGCTCAACATTACAACCACAGATTTCATGTTTGGCCTATCATCAGGAAGTTGTTGGACACATAAAAGGCCAATTTGAATGCAGCGTAAAGCTTCAGATAGAATGCATGAATCCTGCAAACAAGTATCAATCAATTTCATAGGGATGCCCTCCTTCCACAACTTCCATGCCTACAACAATTCAAACCAAAGGTTATCAACCACTTCTTTATAGGAAAATTGAAGTTATTTTATTACTCACATGCCCGATAAGATTATTACTGTGGCTTGGATAGTAAATCCCTTTGTTTTTCATTCCGCTTGCAATCTCTAGTAATAATATTCCGAAGCTAAAAACATCAGATTTGATGGAAAATATCCCATCAATTGCATATTCAGGTGCCATATAACCGCTGCAATGAACCACAAATGAATTAATCAGGCTTTTATTTATAAGTAACAATAAAAACTTGGCATCATTGAAGATATACTTACTATGTACCAACTACTCTACTTGTATCCCCTTCAATTTGATCTTCTCCACATATTCTGGCCAAGCCAAAATCTGAAATCTTTGGGTTCATTTCATTATCTAATAAAATGTTACTTGCTTTAAGATCTCTGTGTATGATCCTTAGTCTAGAGTCATGATGGAGGTAAAGAAGACCCCGAGCAATTCCACTTATAATGTTAAAGCGTTTACTCCAATCTAAACATTTACTTTGAGCAGAATCTGTCAAAATCTCCATTATATTTATTAGTCTTTTCTTTCTAAAACAAACTTTTAAACTAATCAAACTTTTATTAGCTATAAGCTTAAGCAGAGCGACTGACCGAAAATAAATGAATCTAAGCTTTTGTTGGGCATGTATTCATAAAGCAGCATTTTCTCTTCTCCTTCAATGCAACAACCAATAACCTTAACAAGATTTCGGTGTTGAAGTTTTGCACACAATATAACTTCATTCTTAAATTCTTGTTGACCCTGCCGAGAAACTCTTGAAAGTCTTTTTACAGCAATCTCTCGCTTGTCTACTAGGATACCCTAAATTTCAAAGTTGGAGAAAACTTATAAGAGAGTGAAATAAAAAGATTTGTGATTTTTCTTTTGTCATAAAAATGAGGTTATTAAAAAGAAGAATTCTTTTATTTCTTTTTTTTTTTCTAATGGAAATAGGATATGAATAAATTTTTTATATTATTAGAATAATGTTGCATATTACCTTGTATACTGGTCCAAAACCACCTTCTCCAAGCTTCTTGTCAATTGAGAAGTCATTGGTGGCATTAATCACTGTAGCAAGATCAAAGAATGGAAGCTCGAAATCTTCTCTTCCTTCTTCAGGTGTCTTTTCTGTTGATATGTTTGTCTCTGTTTTCTCTTTGAATCATTAAATGAGATCAATAGCATTCGTAAAATAAATAAAAAAATCTTAACATTGATATGAAATGACAATCATTTGTGTTCCAATTGAAAACTAGCCTATTGTGTTTTCTTTATATGAAAATGCCCAGTTATAGGAGTCAGGATCAGCTTTTTATCGGATTTCTAGATCAATCCAATGTTATAAAAATTTAACAGTATACATTAAGACAACCTATCACAGAACACAATAAAAATCCAAATAAATTAAAGAGTAAATATTTTTTTTTGGTCCTCAACAAATTTTACAATATCTGTTTTAGTTCCAAGTAAATAAAAATACTATTCGTGGTCTGTAATAAATTCAAAATAGACTCGTTTAATTGAAATTGTGGTTTCTCGTAAATTCAAAAAAAATCCACATTAGTCCCTAAAAAAACTAAAATAAATTCATTTTAAATTTTTTAAAAATCACGAATAGTCTTTTTATTTTTTAGGTACTATAAACTAAACATTTATGGTTCGATGGACCGTGGATGCAACGAATAATGTTTATTAAAGGGGAAATGTACTTTTTATATTTGCATCGACTCGGGAATATATATAGTTATAATGGCAATTTTTTTTTTCTAGTAGATAATTTTTAAAAGAGAATTTTTTTTTTTTAAGATTATAATTATATATTTTCTAAAATATATAATTATAATCCATTGTTGCCAAAAATAAATTTACGGCAACATAAAGAAAACAATGATCTTATTAAATACCATAACAATAAGTACGGTGTAAATGAAATTATTATTTTAATTGACGAGTTTGAAAGGTCTAGAATGGCAAACCAAAATATGTTACACTAATAATATTGCAGGGGTGGCGGTTTAAGCACACGGGATAAATTTTGTGAAGTGCCCTGTACTTTCTAAGCTGTTAGGATTGGTCTTAGGAGGAGTACTATTGAATCCAGCGTAATCATTCTATCTAAAAATAGAATGTTTAACTCTGTTGTAGCTTTTCAAAACAAACTTCAGAAAGATTGTGAAATTAACAAAACCTGTTGGCCGAGGAAATTTACCTCTGTACTTTCTTCTGGTCTTGTAAATGTAGCAGAAAGCGAGAAGCAACCCAAGGACAAATAGAAGTGGCATGGTAATTGCCAAGGCAACCTTTTTTGCATCTGTTGCACCTTCATTTACAGCTAAACAAAGAGAGGAAACACTAGTCAGTCCGAAATAAAAGTGATGACATCTATTTATTGAAGATAGTTACAAGAACATAAAAGCCTTCACCTATATCTGAAGTAACCATTCGAATAAACAGATCTTGTCCACCTTCTATAATTCTCAAATCATTAAGATCACCGAACCACATGGCGCAGCCACTACCTGCTCCTCCTATGTCAGTGTTTGCATAAGCCGTGCAGGAACAGTTTTCCCAGCATTTGACCCTGCATTCATCTAGTGACATAGTTCCATTAACCCAAGAATGTGTAGTATCTGGGATTTTCATCCCAGCAAATCTACGAAAACCATCTTTATCTTTGACCCTGCAACTCCATGGTTCATTCCGAACACAACCTTGTGTCCAATCTTGTGATGATTTCGGTTTGAACCCATCTAAGCACTGGCAAATCGGTGATTGACCTTCAACACAATTCCTATTTGGGCCACAAAGATTATAAGAATCACATTTGTCTCTCGGAATAGAATGGTAAATCGTCCAAGTTCTGTTTGCTGGAATCCATGTGAAGAGTTGACGAAGATGAAGGGTTTGGTTTATAACCATTATTAAAATAACAGACTTGTCTTTGAGGTTGTATGTGAAAATGACCTCATCTGAGTTGTTGACAAACTCATAGTCATAAACTGGATTATCTCTCATTGAGGGTGAACCACTGAATCGAAAGCCATTCCAAGGGCCACTCCTGTAGGACTCAACCGTGCCCTTCCACGATACCATTTCTGGGTTGCTAGTAAGGACAATACCCCAAGTAAAGTCTCCTGTAGAAGGGTCATCCCAATTCTTCCAAGCAGTAAAGCGTCGATTAAGACCGGTTTTTAGGTTCCATCCGAGCTTCATTCCTGGCAACATTGTATTACAAGGATGGTCGAAGCTCTGCCACAGGAAATTCTCTTCATTGATATTGTCCTTGTCGTTTCTAAGAACTAAATTTCCAGTGTCCAAGAGCTGCACAATGGGATTTGAAGCCTTTCTTGTGGAGTTTGTTGACCAAAGAAGAGTCTGATTCTGGCTTAGAAGCACAAGGTTTCCTTCTTTGCTTATGATTAATTTGCTGGAGTTGTCTTTGATAGGGTTGTCACGGTTACCAACCCAAACAACAGTTCTAACTGGGATGTTTTTGTACCATATTCCAACATAGCGGTTTGAGGAACTACCAGGATTGAAGAACCCCAACTCAAAGGTTCCATCCTTAGAAACCAAGGTGCGGTCATCATCAGGGAGGGACTGAAACAGGGTAATGGTATCAGTTGAAGATGAAATTTGAGAGAAGAACAATAGTAACTTGGAAATAACAAGTATGACATGAAGAATGGCCATTTGGCAATAACTGCTGCATACAACCACAGAATTCGAAGATATTTATGGAGATTGTATGTATTTGTGTTGGAATAACATGAATTCAAAGGGCACTGTTCATGGCGGGCTGACTTGGTCTCTTTGCGTGGGGTCACTTGACTAGAACATGAGCAGGTCGTTCATATATTTACTATAGAGCATCACCGGTCAGTTTGAATAATCTCGTAGAAAATGTACATTTGATCAATAAAATAAAATAAAAAATACTTGACCAAGCTCAGTTTTAACCTTGGACAAATTTGCAATAATTGTTGTCTGCAACCCGCAGAAGTTGAAGATATTGATGGAGATTAAATAGTTGGAATAAATGTGCGGGGCACTGTTATTGGGGGAGAGACCAAGGGCTCTGTTTTAATTTAGTTCTCACAAATAATTTTTTAATTTTTAGAATAAGAAATAAATTATTTTTTCTTATAATGTCTATTTTGTAAAAATAATTCTAAAAGTTCTAGTTATTTTTCAAATTTTAGCCCCAAAAAATTAATCGGAAAGCGATAGACATATTACAATTAGAATATCTAAAAAAAAAAACACAACAACTAAGTTGCATATTTACCGTATATCAGGTCATGTTTGGTGATTGTTGCAATTCTCGCTACTCTATTTCCAACATAGACTTAACAATATAATAAAATAAAAATTGCTGTACTGCGGTCCTATATTTCCTGCCACTAACACGTGTCCAAGCCTTGTAAACCGGGACGCTCCTTTGTAAATGAGTTTAGAATACAAACTTGGTTAATTTTACAGTGGGTTAGCTACTATGATGCAAAGGTACATACGCGAAACGAGACACGACTCGTCGATATATTAATTTTAAAAAATAGCATATTTTGATATATTGAGAATTGGGATAAGTTTTAATATTAAATAATATTTTTAATATATAATATATTTATATTTAATAGATATAACAATTCATAATAAGTCATATAATCAATCAAATATTTAAATTTCATAACATAAATATAAAAAATAATAATTTTTCTTACCTTGTTAATTTTTCATGTCAAATTTCATAACATAAAAAAATTGATTTATAAATGATTTTTTTATTTTTAGTTAATGAAATAAAATTAAGACTAAAAAAAAAATCCAAACGTTGACCACCTGTCAGAAAAAATTGACTGCGTGTCAAAAAAATGTGTTGAAGCGTGTTAGAAAATTGACCACGTGTCCCAAAATATTGACCGTATGTCGAACGTGTGTCGGAACGTGTCCATGTCAAACACGTATCTTACACTAATAACTCAAAAAAAAAAAAAAAAAAAAAAAAACGCTTTTTGAGGTTAGCTATCCACCTGACAATAAGAAAATAAAGAGAAAAATATTTTTGTTGTATCAGGATATAAAGTAGCAACATGATTAGTAAGAAATGTCTGGATAAATATCCGCGTCAAGTGATGTAACGCTCAAGAGACCAACGGGTGTGTTTGATTTCTTAAAATTATTTACAATAATAGTTGATGAAATAATTATTTTTTATTTTTTATTTTAAAAATTAAAAATCAAAATACAAAATAGAAACGATGGAAATATATTCTTTAAATTTAATTTTAAAAATTAAAAATAGTTATAATTTTTAGAATTATTTTTACAAAATTTGGGGTTAATGAGCCAAAACAAGACAGAAAAGTTTTTCACATTCTGTGTTTTGAATATTTAGGACCTATCAAATTTTCCCTAAACAATGAAATATAGGGAGTAGCCACCAAAGGAAAATAAAATAAGGAGAGAATCTTTCCAAAAAAAAAAATAATAATAATAAGGAGAGAAGACTTTCAACATAGACTTATGTCAGTTCCACGAAAACAAGTTATTCTTGCATTGAGAACAGTCGTTACACGTGATTTTTGTGATGCACTTGTACTTTTACAATTATAAATTTTTTTTTTACAAACCACCGTATCCAAAAGAATTTTCTACAACGTGTAACATTTCAAAAGGGTTACGAGTGATTGTTGGTGTAAAAGAAGCACATATAATAAGAATTAATGAATTGAATCAACACCTGAAAAAGAGAAACTCTAGAGACGGTATGAAATGTATAGTTAAAGATAGCTTATAAGAATTAATTGGTATTACCTATACTAACAAGATACATATATCTTTCGGTATCCCGGAACGGAAGATCTCCATAGTTAAACGAACTTGACTTGTAGCAATTCTAGGATGAGTGACCTATTGCAAAGTTTTCTCCAGAAGTGTGTGAGTGAAGACAAAGTATACTGAAAAGTCTCGTGTTAGTTTGTAGGAACAATCATTGATCCTTATAAGTTGTCGGGCATTACAAGTGGTATCAGAGCAGAGCCTCTCTTCCAGTACGATGTGGTTATAGAACGAACCAAGCGGAAGCTGGTGGACATATAATATCTCAAAAGGCTGGCAAGGGTAGGGAGTGATCGCCGATGCAAAAGAAGCACGAATAATGAACGACTCATGCCAAACCTTGCAGTTAAGGGATACATAAATGAATCGAATCAACACATGAAAGAGAGGGATTCCATATACTGTGTTGGTATGGGATAGTAGAGGTAATTTATAAGAATTAATTGGTACTATATATAGTAACAAGATGCATCTACTTTTCGATAGCTCGAAACAAAAAAATTCTATAGTTAAGTATTTTTGACTTGGAATAATTTTGAGATAGATGACCTTTTGAGAAATTTTCTTAAAAAATGTGTGAGTAAAAACAAATTACACGGAAAAGTTTTGTATGAAAACAATTATTAATTACCGGACGTTACACGACGCAATTACGAGAATTTATGAATAGAAAATCTACGCAATTGACATTATTCCGGAATGAAACAATATAATTTCTATAAAGAAAATAAAAATGTCATTTTCCGGACACTAGGAGTCAATGTTATCCCTTTAATAATTTGGATTAAAAAATAAAATAAAATACTTGACGTAATTTGTCTGCACCTCCTAAACCGGGACCCTACGTTACAAAGTACGTGAAAGACCCGCCTATGTTCAGGTCAAGGGATGCCTTATTCGTCCAGGTCAAAGAATGAAAATGATACTCTATACACTAATAAATGATTTCTGCAGAAAATATTTCTCAGTCATCGATAGAAAAATGAGTGACGTTGATTATTTTATGAGTTTTTTTTTTTAATGGGTTTCTCTCTTTTATTTTCTCTCATAGAAATATTTTATATTTCAAAGGTAGAAATCATTTTCCCTTTGTTAAATTGACATAATTCTTTTATTTCATTTGATAATTTTTGTAGTAGCTTGGATGTTATTAAATTTGGACTAATTATTGACTCGATTGAGGTATTGAATTAGTAAGACATTGATTGAATTGTATGACCCAGTTAAGTGTATATAAATTTATATTTTATACTGAAAATTCTTTCATAGTAACTTTTATATTTAGCAAAATTCATAATTATGTTTATTTAGAATTATCTAAAATTATGTCTGGCAATAAATACAATGATTGGTTTGTGAACAAGGCCTTGGTATAGAAGAGGATATCATCGTCTCCACTGGCCTCCTTCTCAAATGATTAGTTTGCTAGATGAGGATTTACTTGTTTTTCATAACTATAAAGCTATTACATTTTTGTAGTTCATTTTTCCATGCTTAGCCTGACTCCTTCAAGAATCAATGGTTATCCCCACATACTAACACGAGACTATTCAGTATGTTTTTTCCTCACTCGCATACTTCTTGGAAAAACTTCTCAGGAGGTCACTTATTCCAGAATTACTGCAAGTCAAGCACGCTTAACTATGGAGTTCTTCCATTCCCGGCTACCGAAAAATATATGCATCTTGTTAGTATAGGTAGTACCAATTAATTCTTATAAGATATCTCAAACTATGCAGTTTCATACCTGCACAGTTTTTGGAATCCCTCTCTTTCGGGTGTCGATTCGATTCATTCATGTAACCCCCTGCTGGAATCCTATCAGAAGTCGCTCCTTGTCCATGCCCTTTCACACCTGCGATCATTCCCCTCCCTCGAACCACATCGTACTGGGAAAGAGGCCCTTCTCTAATACCACTTGTAACTCTCGACTGCTTCAAGAATCAATGACTATCCCCACATACTAACACGAGAATTTTCAATGTGCTTTTTCCTCACTCGCACACTTCTTAGGAAAACTTTCCAGGAGGTCACCTATCCTATAATTACTGGAAGTCAAGCATGCTTAACTATGGAGTTCTTCTATTCCAGGATATCGAAAAGTAGATGCATCTTGTTAGTATAGGTAGTACCAATAAATTCTTATAAGCTATCACAAACTGTACAGTCTCATACCTGCACAGTCTTTGGAATCCCTCTTTTTCGGATGTCGATTCAATTCATTCATGTAACCCCCCGCTGGATGCCTGTCAGGAGTCGCTCATTGTCCATGCCTTTTCGCACCGGCGATCGCTTCCCACCCTCGTCAACGACCGAGATGTTACATAGTCCCTCCCTAATTATGACAAAAAAAATTTATTCATAAGGTCATTATTAAAAATTTAATATCACTTTTTAAATTTCAAATTAGTTCTCCCCGTGTCTTTTATGCTTTCAAATTTAGTCCAACTTACATAGGGTTTTCCTTTTTCTTTTCAATTTCATTTTTTTTAACTTTAAATGTTTAATCGTATTTTGTTTTTTTGAGTGATTGGTATGTGTATTTTTGAATTGAAAATGGTGCACTGCAAACTTAGAATTTTGCATTTGGTTGTTGCTTTAAAAACGACATTGTTTCGCTTTAATTTATTAAAAAAAAATGTGTGACCCGATCGGGTTAATTAAAAATGATCGAATCACCGATTTTTAAAAATACGGCGAAGTTAAACTGGTTCTCATCGAGTCCATTGCATGATCAATCCGTTAGCTAACTCGAATTGATCAGGTTATTGATTCATCCCGGTTGGGTCGAGTATGGAGTAGCATTATTCAATATCTAATGTATAATAGAATAAAATCAATATCTAATGTATAATAGAATAAAATCAATCCGTAATAAAATCAATCCCTATTAGGTTACTAATTTACCGATTTTTGAATCAATCTGGTTGGGTCGAGTATGGTTTAAAACACTGAGTAGCATTATTCAATCCCTATTAAGGACGCGGGAGGGCAATTCTTACAAATAGACCATTTTCGAAATTCAAATCCTTAATATTCCTGTGACAAAGGAATAACTTTATCATTGTTGCTCATCCACTTTAATATATAATAAAATCATGAAAATTGTTTACCAAAAAAAGAGAGGAAAAAATGTGTATTATTTTAAGAACACAAAATTGTGTCATGTTAAGTGAGAGAAAAGAATGAGTGAATTTTTTTTTAAATGTGTTAGTTCCACCTCTTTGTGAGAGTGAAATGACACAATATATGTCATTTAAAACAACACACCTTTTTTTTCGGAAAGAAAAATGTCATTTCAAAAGTCAAATAGTATAATGCAAGTGGTGCAATTCGGAAAAGACCAAGTCTACCCCGGAAGAACAGTGCGCTTTGTATTCATGTTATTCCAACCATGGTAGTTAAAATTTGGATTTAAATCTTAAAATCCGGATTTTAACAATTTATTTTTGCTAAAACGATTTAGATTTCACTTAAAATCGTTTCCAATATAAAACCCTAATTTAGACATTTACTTAAGTCCCAATTTTAAGATTTAAATTCTGATTTTAACTATGGGAATGATGTTAAGCAAGTTAGAAAAATTGTTGAATATAACATTGCTGATGTTTCATCCGAAGATGAATGGATTGTGAAAAATGAAGGAACTTTATCTCATGATGAAAGTTTAGATGAAGATAATTTTGAATGATGTAGTTGAAGATCATGTGGAACAGAATGTCTTCGATGATAATAACTTGAATGATTTATTAGCTTAGACCCTTAGAGTGTGACAATTGTATGCAAATGTATAAGGATATGGTGGCGGGTAGTCTATTTTTCTTAAAAAAATTTTATACATAAGCATATGTATATAAAAATTTAATTTTAGAGAGCAGGTAAAATCTACGATTTGTATTACGATTTTATGATTTACGATTTTTTATTCCCTTTCCGATTTTAGGTAAAATCCCGATTTTGGCTACCTTGATTCCAACAAAACACCTAATCTCAATGTACATCTTCAACTCTTGCAGCTGTATACCATAACTGAGGCATAATGGCCATTATTCCTGCTATGCTTGTTATTTCCAAGCTAATATTTTTCCTCTTTCACATTTCCTATGTACCATTACCCAGTTTCAGTCACTTCCTGATGATGGCAGCACCTTGGTTTCTAAGGATGGAACCTTTGAGTTGGGTTTCTTCAATCCTGGAAGTTACTCAAATCGCTATGTTGGAATATAGTACAAAACATCCTAGTTAGAACTGTTGTTTGGGTTGCCAACCGTGACAACCCCATCAAAGGCAACTGATAACACATATTTTATTACACTTATTTATTACTCTTGATTAGTATTTTTGGGATTTATTTGAATTAAATAAAGGTCTTTTGGGTCAAATTAGAATTCTAGATTTTAATTAGGTTTAATTGATTTCTGTAAGAATTTTTCAGATTTACACTACTTTCGTATTTTGGCCATATCTCACTCTACCTTTATCGATGTTCGATTGACTCCGTTCTTGTTGCGTTTTGTAGCTAACAGAAAGGGCCACAATCGCTATTTCAGCCACTGACGCCCAATTCGGACGGGAAGATGGTCGAAACCTGAGCCTAAGATGGACGTGTTTTGCTAAAAATTTATTTTGACGTTTAGACTTAAGTTATGATTTTGAACCCAATGTGTAACAGCCCGTTGTACACCGGTATTGTTAACATTAATTATGATATTAAGCGCAGTTACAATCACAGCAATTCTTTTATAAAAATGCGAGTAAACTTTTTCCATTATTACGCAAGCATTTAAAACAATAAAAAGCGTAATAATTAAAAGTTGTGATCGTAATTGTAAACTCTTTGCGGAATATTTAATTAAACTACATTTGTAACTTATTTTACTTATTACAAGTCACTAAGGGGTTCCCATAAACCCACTTAGCATAATTCTCACTTTTACGTTTTCTACCCTCCCGAACATGGTTCGGTTATTATTTTTCTGCGGACACACCGCACAAGACCAGATCTTCATCTTTAGCTATCTTTTTTTTCTTACTTAATTACCTTTCCAATGAGTCATCACACGAGTCATTTCGATCTCGTTTGCTCCGGATATTGCCGTTTGAAGTTGGACAAGCAAAATTGCCATCCAACTCCAAAACAGCTCTAAACATCCTTCACTCCACGAATTACTGCAGAAAAACCACTCACTTAAATGCTCTCAAATTTTTATACCATAAACTAGACACCTCAAGCTTCAATTTGACATATTATACACTTAATTTGGCCAAGAAAAGAAGCGAGAATAAAATTCCCAAAAACTGCCAGAAACAGCCCTTGCACATGTGCGTTTTGGACAGTCTGTTTCCATAGGCTTCTACGGGGCTGCATGCAACCCAGAATTTTCTCATATTTTAACACAGTGTAGGGGACATCTCAAGATTTAAAATGGCATATGGAACGTCCGTATCGGACCTCTGTGGAAGGAGATATGCTCTCCCGAAGTTTGCCTAAATTTTTCCAATTCTACAGAAAATTCGCCAGAGTTTCCTTTGTTTTTCCTAAAATCTCCAAATTTGTAAATGCTCTCTAGTACCTCAAATGTACCTAATAACCAATGGGTGGCACATACAAGGACCAATAATGTCTTGAGGCACTTACAACCCAATTCAGTTTATATTTATTACACAGTTCATACCATATGGCTCACATTATAATTCCTTAACTTGTTTCAATCACCAAAGTCCATTTACATGCAAATTCTCAACATACAATGAATCATAAACCTAAAATAGTCCTAAAGCCCTTCCATCATAGTACATCATGTATCAATTGTACAATTACAACATTTAACTTACATATTACAACTTACAACTTCAAACTTTAAATTACAACTTCAAACATAAACTCCAAAGTACATATACAACTAACTAGACTTAGGCAAAACGACATGAACAAATATGACTATGAACCACCTCCTACATACATATGGAATGTTCACGCCCTAAGTCTAGCCTAGGCCAAATGGCCATCCGCTCCCGTACCACTGCTACCTCTTGAAATAAAGGCCCCAAGACGGGGTGAGATATACGAATATATCTCAGTAACCCAGAGGTTCTGGAGAAAACTCCGCCCAATGGCTTACTTCGATGCATATAAATAATATAAAATAACCACTTTTCAAACGGGATAAAGCAAGGGATTTAGAGAAACTGGGGAATATAGGAATACAAAATACGACGAAGCGGGAATGGTAGCTACCAATACCACGCAACGTCCTCGACATATAAGCCTACGGGTCTCATCCAAGGCGTGTTCCTAGAACATCAACCAAGGTACCCTTCCCATCAGCATACACCCGAGACTTCCTAGTGTGCTCCTATCCGGATCACACACCACGACCCTAGGTCAACTGGAACTCCCTCTCGGAGACCTATCCAGTGGAAGTCCGAACTGCCCGAAGGCTACACTGTCTACTGGCCAGAGACTCGGTACATAAGTACCCTCACAAATACTACATGCATGCTCATGTTATTCTACACTACTCATATACATTTCCTACCATCACCCTCAACGGGTATGGTGGAACACACAATGGGAACAAGCCCCAGTACCAAGAGGTTACCTCAATATGTTCCTCCATTTAGCTCCAACGGAATGCCTACACACAGAACATTCCCAATTACTCAAAACTCATACGAATACATGCAATTTACAACTATACAAGCATGATTCAACCACTTACCTCAATTCCACTTAGTCCAGGACCAAGGGCAATCCACCGACTCACGGTTCGGGGTTCAAATCGACGTACGACAACCTACAATATCCATATATGAATCGTTAGTACACGACAATTCTATCAAAACGCGAATACGTCAAATTTCCACTCCTACACCTTGTAGGTTCGGCCTTCTTACGCATAATTCAAAATTTATTTTTCTAAATTTTCTTTCTCATTTTATTATACATTCTTATGTTGCCAAAAGGATAAATCAAGTGTCGTTTTTCCATTTTACGCCTTTTAAGCATCGTTTTGCTTAATAATTCACTCTAGGATCCTTTATGACCCTTAACACCATTTATTATTTTTCATTGATTCTTCCACTTTCCAACCACCACACAACCCATCTAAATACCATTTAACACTTGAAACATCATCCAAGCAATGTAAACAACTTCAATTCCCTAAACTTCCCTAAATGGCCGAATCGTTACCTATTTAATTCCAAGGGATTTCATTCAATTTTCAACCCTTCCACACTTCACACAATACCATTATATCAACATATAATCATCCAACTACTCACCAATAAAATCCTAACGCATTTTCAAAATTCAAGTCATGACACCTCAAAATATTTTAAGTTACAAAATCATATTTTTCACCTAAAATTTTCATGGCAATTCTAGCTCTAACACCCCATTCTAAGACATTATCATCTAATACACATTTTCCATTTGAGCTCTCTAACATCACACATCAACAATTCAAGGTTTAGGGTTCATAAATGTGATCCACAAATTAACCATGGAAATGGTGTAGAAACATACTCACAATCAAGGCTTGATACTCCTCCAAGACTTATCCAAGCAATGGAAGGCCAAATGACTCCATGAACATCAAAACTCCCACCAAATTCGTGACTAAAAATTGCCCATAACTCACCAATGAGAGGGTTTCAAGGTTAATGGATACCAACAATGTGTTTGGAAGGCTGTTTCCAACAAATTTCAACACAAAAATCACTTGATTTGGTTAAGAATTAATGGATTTAGAAGGAAATGAAATTTGAAACCTAAATGCTTAAGGGAGGGGAGGGCTCACATTTTTCTCAAGAGGGAGGGGAGGAAGAGATGATGAATAGTGAGGGGATGATGTGGCTTAAGTGGATTTGAGTGGGGTGGGTCCCAGCGCCACCTCACGCGATCTAAAACTAACCCGAATTTCCCTCTGATTCCACTAAACGTCCACAAATTCAAAACCTATTTGGAAACTCTAATTTTTAACATTAACCATTCTCCTTTAATGATACTTGATCAGATGAATCCTGAGTTTTTCAGTCGTTCGGGAAAAATGTTGTTTTAAGCTGTTGCGCGCGCTGTTGGCACGCTTCCCCAAACTAACTTATTTCCATCAAATTTCATCAGAAATTATATTTCCTAGCTCTATGAATCATTTATAACTTATTTTCAAACCTAGAGCTCAAAACTCATCGGCACGTTTTACGGTGCAATCGTACCGCGGTATTTTACCCGGTAAAAACATTATTCACTGATTTTTCTGAAACTTGCCTAACCACTCAATTTTTCGTTCTGAATCCATTTCTAGGGTTATTTTTACCATCTGAGACCTTCTACTCAACTTTTTATCTTCCTAGAGTTGCGTGTTGGCTAATTACCATTTTGCCCTTTATTTGTATTTTGGCGTAATTTCAGGAATTTTCACTAATCCTTCACTTAATTACTCATTTAATATTTTAATACTTAATTTAGAATTGCGAGGTGTTATATTCACACCACCTTTTAGAATTTTGTCCTCAAAATTAACTCATACCTGTCCGCTAACTCAGGATACAACCGGAGAATCTCATCCTCCCGTTTCACTTCATTATCCCAGGTGTACGTCCCTCCCACTGAATCTTTAACATTGGAATAACTTTGCTTCTAAGCTTTTTTTATTGCGGTCGAGAACATCAATAGGACCTACGGGAGTCTTTAAATTCTCTCGAATTTCAATATCATCTGGTATCACCACATGTGATTCATCCGGAATGTAACGCTGCAGCTGCGATACATGAAAAACATCGTGCAAATTTGACAACTGTGAGGGCAAGGCAAGTTGATAGGCCACTAATCCCACTCTTTTCATTATCTGATACGGCCCAATAAAACGAGGACTCAGCTCCCTCACGCCCAATGCACGTCCAACACCCGTAACTGGAGATAACCGCACAAATACATAATCACCTTCTTCAAATTCCAGCGGTCTCTGTCTATTATCATAGTAGCTTTTCTGTCGATTCTGTGCCTGTTTAAGTTTTTCTCTGATCATTTCTATTTGTGCTGTAGTTTCCTGCACAAAATCTGGCCCAAATCTATCTTTATCACCTACCTCAGTCCAACAAGCAGGAGTATGACATCTCCTTCCATACAATGCCTCATACGGTGTCATGCCTAGACAGGAGTGAAAACTATTATTATACGAGAATTCCACCAGTGATAAATACCTGTCCCAAGCAGTACCCTGCTCCAATGTGCAAGCTCTTAACATATCCTCAAGTGTCTGTATGGTCCTCTCAGTCTGACCATCATTCTGCGGGTGATACGCAGAGCTCAGCCTCAGCTGAGTGCCAAAAGCCTGCTGCAAGGCTCCCCAAAAACGAGAAGTGAATTGCGGGTC